>NC_141162.1:23955912-24183412 GCF_053477565.2 Lygodium microphyllum | reverse complement strand
GGTCAAGCTTGATTTGATCAATTAAATTGGTAATGCTTACAAGCGATTAAGGCTTAGGCGTTTGGGTAGGCTTATTAATATCGTTATGATGATAATGCTTGTAAATGTGTGCGTGTGCATGGGATCACGAGCCCTTTAAAGCTGGCGGAGTACTGCATACCCCGAGAATCTTCTCTTTTCTATGATTTCGCACAAAACCACATCCCCCCCCCCCCTCTTTTCCTTTGAAAATTTCAAGCTTTCTGGAACCGACACACATGCACATTCCGGATCAACCATCCAGTCGCATGCTCCCTTTCCCATCATTGCAATCCACTTCACACAAGAAGCTTCTAATAACAATTCCCTTATAAATGATGAAGCTCCCTTTCCATGCCATCCCTTAACCGCATAATACTTTTCTAAGTTCTTCTAATAATAATTCACTCAAAAATAAGAATACTTTTTTAGTTCTTCCAATAAAAATTCATTTTTTTAATTATTATTTTTTGATGAAGCTCCTTTCAATCCTACTTCTTTAGGTAATAAGGTTTTACTTCGAGTCTATCGATAAAAAGCACATGCACTCATCCCTTTTGTCACACATCCTCAACTAATCATCTCTTTGTGAAGGTATTGCCAATAAGCATTATTATGGCCTTCTCTAGTGAAGCAATATGTTATTTCTCTATAGACTATCCATTAGCTATCATTGTTTGCATCATCTTCCATGTGCATCTACCAAATAAACAATGTGCCATCCTTTTGTTATAGATGGGAGGGAGGCTTATCTAAGAAAAGGTTTATCAAATCAGTTATCCTAACTAGGGTGGTGGTCATGCATGTCATAGGAGTACAAAAAAGAACTTGTGCTCATAGCATTAGTTGGCAAGGAAATATCCAATTCTTGTAAGAGACATTACACGTAAAAGAATGTCATATCTATAGTATTCATGTGCTTGTGAGGTTACTTTAAGAGTGTTGGTTGTACCAATTAGCGATAACTCTCCCATGTAACAGAGCATTACAAATTAGAGAATATTATATCTATAGTATCTTGTGTTTGTGAGTTACTTAAGAGTGTTTGTTGTACCAATTGATTATAACCCTTGCAAACAAGAGAAGTGGAGTAGTCTTTATATGTTAGGTTTACTCCCTATTCAATTTCTAAGCTACTCTTGGAGGAACCAAGGTTTTGCAAATAGCACACGGAAAAGAATGAAATTCATGAGAAGAAAGGATACCCATAATGCTTAATTCATGATGTGTGGTGCCTGCAATAGAAAATGCAATTGTTTGCTTAAATACTTTGAACTAATGGACTTATGAATTTTGCATGCACTATTGAGCACACAATGGTCATTTGTAAACTAAGGGAATTTCCTTAATTTTTCATGCTTCTCACAATAATTTCATATAAAATAATTCATAAATACCTCAGGCATTTCAAAAATAATCGAGAGTTTGAAATCATTTGAAACTGTAAAGCATATTTTGGGGTAGAGTTCATTGCTTCATTCACTAGTATAATTACCCATAACAACCCTAATAGGATATTTCAATGGTGTAGTATGTTATTCTTCATGAAGCTATTAAGCTTGAACTCTTTTAAAAGAAAGGCAAGGTTGATTGTGCAAGTGCACATTCAACTCATGCACAATATAAATTACAAGTCAATACTACGGATGTTCGACTTTGTGATTTGGATCACATAAGTGATTTGTCAAGTTTCTTCACTTATATCACACCAAGCTACTACAAGTAGAGTATGTTAAACCATACTAATAGATATATCATGCAACTAAGGTATTGAATGCCCATAACTTAATATCAAGAGGATGAAAATAAAGTTTGCAATAAACAAGCAAAACGAGTTGCAATTGAAATAATGGATTTCTTTGCTCTAGGGACATCTTTTTTGAGTTTCTTATTAGAGAGTAGTGATACAAAAGATATATTTGTCCTTTTGTCCTTGATGCTCCTCGAGTGTGGATCTATACCTAGCATCTTATGATATTACTTGTAGGTGATAAAGATATGGTAAATCCTTTTGACTAAGGTTGCATTTATACAAATATTTTATTCAAAATATGTATACCTATAGTCAATACCTCCTACTTACCTTGTAATTCCCCCAATCCTCTTTTTTAGTAATCTTTCCTACAATATAATACATTATGCAATAGAAGAGCAATAAAGGATTATATTATTTTGTAATCAAATTGCTCATATTTCTTGTGTTGTGCATGCCACATTTTTGTTTGCCCTATGGCTCATGCAAGAGTGTGCTTGTATGGATGATGGTTTTGTTGTACTAAAGGTTCCTTCCTACTAAATAATGAGCTCTATATATGAAATGCATATTACACATTGCTTGTCATAATTTGCTTGCTGATGTGGCATTGGTATATTCATATAATGCAAGCAAGCTTTTGGCATCATAGATTGATCATAATAAAAGAGCATTCCTTGCTAGCAAAGAGGAATATGTGTGATACTTCCATGAATATTTACATCAATCACTTACGTAATGTCTAAAACTAAAGGAACTATATCAATAAGATACTAATGCTTTTATCTATTTCTAGCTTTAGGCATGACAAAGCCTCTATGTTGAAGTACTCATACATTATACATATGAAGTGATAGAACACTAGCTTTGTTAAAAAGAATGTTTAATGTGTATGCGTCTTTATTAGGGGGTCCACTTTGGTTTGAAACTTGCATATGGGCCTATGCTCAAGGCCTCCTTTAAAGACAATATAATGTTTGTAAACTTCTCATTGAAATTATGCCTCTTCTCTATTCAACCTTGAATATGCTCATGAATCACTTTCTTGCATGTAGAATATGTCTGATAGGAAGATTTAAAATATGCAATCTATTGACCCCACATGGTACAACTATCATTTTTAACAAATGCATTATGGTGTATACACAATGTTCACGAGTGCATATTGCATGTTTTTTTGTATATGAAAGTGCATTTAAGCTTCAGCTTGGAGCAATCTACAACATACAAAATAGGACTTTGAGTCAGTTGTTGAAAACCAAGTAAAAGTGCACCAATTGATAAGGTCACACTACATATAGGTGCCTTTGTAACACAGCAAAAGTGTTAAGCTCACAAGTATTGACTCTAATACAAATTCATAATCCCCCTTATCGTGCACTCACTTGATACATTTTACAATAGAACCATCTAGATTCCCCTGAATAGTATCTGATGAAAACTTTAACACCTGAATAAAGTAACTACGTATACCATTCTTTATAAATACCATAAGTGTAGAAAACACAAATGCGAATATTAGCTTAAATATCTTATAACATACACATTTTTGTTTCTTTGGCCCCAGACAACAAGTGAAAGAAAAAGAAAAACCAAGTGGAAGTAGAATAATTGTATATAGGTACTTTCTTAGCTAGCATTTTTGAAAGCTCAACAAAGTACAGTTGCAAAGTCACGTTGCTTTAGGAAAAGGGGGCTAATGAAAAGATTATTGTCTTGCTCTTGTGCATAATGCAATAGATCCATGTAGTAATAAGTAACTCCCTTGATATTCTCGATTACATGTGGACACTTGGGTGTAACTTTACCAATAGAATTGAAACAGGGAATCTAAAACATTAAGTCAATTATATTGGCCTGAGAGAGTGGCCATCAAAGTTGTTTTAGTTCTCTTCTTTGTATCAACTTTAGGCCAACATTTTGACATGGCATAAGTTGTATTCAAAGCTATTTTCTTCTATCAAGCACTAAGGCCCTCAGAATGATGGGAGGTTGGAAATCCTTTGAGATGCATGGCTTCTTCTTTCATCCATGAGCTATTTTAAGTCTTAGGCTCAATGACCTAGAATGATAGGGGCACTTTGACACTCTATGGGTGGATATTATATGATGCTTTGACTAGTGTTGGCAAGTGTTTTGTAGCATTCATTAGCGACTAGACCTTCTATGTGCCAATGAGAGTGTCATGTTAAAGAACCAACAATAGATTGGGTTCTCATCAATAGAAATGATTATCATCTTATGTGGGTCAACATGCAAAGAGGCAAGGAGAAACTCTTCTCTTGCTCAATCAAATTGATGCACAACAAGGCAATATCATATAGAAATTTAGAAAAAGGAAGAGCATGGCATGGTGACAAGCATTGTAGCTAGCTAGGGCAAGGGAGAGTGTGGTGTGATCACATGGCGTCTAAAGTGTAGTTGAATAGTGCAAGTAGCTTCGATTGCCTACATTCTCACCTCAAATTTAATTGCAATAGACCCAACCTTCATAACACCTATCCTACAACCCCCCAAAATAACGAACATTTAGATCAATAATGAAATATTATTTATTGTCAGTGGAAACAAGTAGTCCAACAATGTTTTGGAGTATTCATCATTACTAAGAAACTTGCCTTATCATGTATATTTAAGCTCTCATAACGAAACTCATGTACATACTTGAAGTAATTTCAATAAGCATTAATGTACAAGGGTCTGTCTATGTATATTTTTTAATCCTCCTCGAATTTAGGTGCTCGCTATGATATAAATACATTTCTTAGCATATAGAGGACACATAGATTAAATTGTCTTACAAATTAACTTATGTGATAAGATAACTTTCCAAAAATTGACCACCTGCTAGGAAGAATCCCATGTGAACAAGAGCTATGATATGTACATTGTGTGGAAGTAGAAGTACTACATAAGTGAAAAAGGGAGAACTAGTAAAAACATTGAACGAAAAAGGAGGTGAATAAGAAGACAAAATAGTACCTTTATATCTAAATCAATCTATCTATATGCTTGTTTCTCTCATTCTCGGCTACAAGTCGTGCTTCGATTTCAGAGCATGTCTTTAAAAAATAGACTTCTGCATGTAAGAGTATTGATTGCAGTCATCTTGGCCAATAAAATAAGATATCTATAGTAAGAACATGAAATGGTTCGGACTTTAAATGTAATAGTAATGGGGATTCAACATCCATTTGAGGTCTACATAGGTATTATACATAGAGACACAGACACATATGCAGATACATATGCGAAGTACACACACCCACCTATACAAAACTAGCGAGAGGGTTAATGTAGTGTAACTAGTCTTAAAATTGACCTCATGACCAATTTAATGTGTCCATGTGAGCGGTTTAGGGCTAACCTCTATCAGCAGAGAGACTAAGGTGAGGGATCAAAAAGGAGAAAGAAAAGCGTTTGGCCAAAAAGATATGAAATGTTAGGCTTGGTGAGGCCCTAGGAGGGCGGCATGGTTGGGGCAAAGTACCCTTACCATCTGTGGAGTCTGGACTTGACAAAAATGCGGCTGCTCTGTGCTTCTTCTCTACGGCTCTCGAGATCAGGGATGATGAGCATGCACGGGGTCTCGAAGACCTTGTCCGGTGCCAGCCCCAACAAGCTCTGTTCACACGCGCAGACATTGCTGGCCGTGGTTGCTCCACATCATGATCCGAATTATGCATCGACAGCGAGAGAGAGAGAGAGAGAGAGAGAGAGAGCGTGTGTGTGTGTGTGTCGAGAGAGAGAGAGAGTGTGTGTGTGTGTGTGTCGAGAGAGAGAGAGAGAGAGAGTATATATAGCCACCCATACAATCAGATCCAAGTTCTTTTCCTTCAGATATTCGTCTCTGAGAGAGAGAGAGAGAGAGAGAGAGAGAGAGAGAGAGAGAGAGAGATTTCATCAGTCCGCCATTCCCTTATCGCCCACGTCAACTAATCGCCGGCAGCTTAGTGGTAAATACAAGGTTATCGTAACCGTATATATTAAGCTGGTTATCGCAACCTTACAGCCATCGGATCCATGGCCGCCATTACCTGCATTGCTTATGACATCGGCAACCCTGAGCTCCTGAGTGAGGTCTGCGATATTGTAGCGGTTCAAAGGGTTGCATCCAGCTGCTACTGAGGTTGGCATTATTATGAGCAGAATATTCGACTGATGCAGTACAGAATATTCTGCTGTCTATATATATATATATATATATATATTATCAGCCCATAATATGGATGGTCAGTGTTTGAGCCGCGCCAATATCACAGTCCTTCCTCCGTGGCAGCTACTACGAATAGTATCGTATCACACGCTCTGTCGACGACCTACATTAATACGTCCAATTATTAATATTCACACATCAATGGTTTTTGTATTCTCTTCGACTTCGAGCAGTCGAAGCACACATGCAGAGCTTCTATTCGAGGCGCGATGAGACCAACATATAACATGTTTTGGTAAGAGTGCTCTCTCTCTCTCTCTCTCTCTCTCTCATAACACTCAAGAACTTCCAATTACAATGTAGGTTTTCCCCATCAATTTTACAAAAATATAACTAACATGAAGTCATCTCCCTCAACTTTAAAGCCCTTACCTTCCAAGTTTAATCTCGCTTTTCCTATTTCAATTTGCAATCTGTGCAATGATAGACCTTGGCTTTTCAGCAATGAATCCTAACTAAGATGATCGGTTTGGTTCCATTGCATGCTAGATTTCAACTTTCAGCAATGAAATGTTTGTCACTTCCACTCATTTTAAACCATCATATGTGACACTATTGGTTTTTGCAAGCCTTCAAAGTTGTCGTAATTTGCGTTACAGTTTATGTAGAAATTGTGCTCGTACTCTTGTTATCATGGGAATACAATAGTTTGTGTTACACTTTATTTAAAATATGTGTTCCTACTCTTGTTATCCTAGGAATACACTTTGTGCTCATATTTTAGTCAAAGGCCACATCTCAAATTTTGCTAAATTTCTAAACGTGAACGTTTGCAATTGTTTCTACAAACAATCAATATTGTGTAAATAAACCTCACATGCAATGTAATGTAGGCAAACAAAGACTTCTAAACATAAAATCCATGATCCTACCATTTATCCTAACATCACAAGGGACATTACCTTTGTTGAATATGGCGCTCAATTTTCTTTTTGGGCTCCATGTGCTTACAATCTTAACGTCCACTTAACTCGAAGTCTTTCATTGTGTTATCAAACATAGATCTTAATGCATGCATATAGGACATATATAAGCATGTTTAATTCATTTAAAGATCCATATATACATCCATTGTTGATTGTTAAATAGCCTTCTTTGTTAATTAGGCGATTAGTACAAGTTTTATCTTTCCAAAACAATGTTAGTAAGATTGTTTTGACTTGTGAATCTTGTAATTTCCTCATTCATACATATGTTTTACAAAAGAAAGTATTAAAACCTTCTATCTCTAGAGATTTTATAGAAGTTCCATGAACCCAAAATAACTAAAGCCTAGTTTCCAAACATGTCCTTACGAGGCTTATGGATTTCTCACAAGTGTTGGGACCTTGATTGGTTTTCATTGGAGATCTTCTAGGCTAACATCACAAGTTGTCGGCTATGAGATATGATTTGGAATCAATATCTAGCCTAAATAGTTCAAGCCTAGTTCAAGGTTGTATGACAACCAATTTTTCAAAAGCTAAGAAAGGGTACGCCTTTGTATTAGTATGCCACTCCAATTTTGGGGGTTTGAATCCTAGTTTAATGTTGTCAGAGTACATACTAGATCTTCTTCTTAGACTCTTATGTTGTTGGATCAACTCAAAAATATGCTATGGCTACATTCGATGATTGGGAGTGATCCAATGGCTTTTGAAGTCAATCTAAGATAGTATAATACAGGATAACAAACATCATCCATGACCTATTATGTTCATGGCTATGCCCTTCTTAATCCTTAAATCTAACATTGTCATGTAGACAATGCATCTCAATGGCTACTTATGTCTACTAAATTTAGATTTGTTAAAAAATTGTGCTGTAAAATGGATTATACTTCCCTATAATTGTGACAAATGTAATATATACTATAATTGACTACTATTATAATGCAAGCAATGCATCTCAATGGCTATGCAACAATGCATCTCAATGGCTACTTGTGTGTCCACCATATTTAGAATTACTTTCAGAGCTTAAGGATTGGCGGGGAGGGGGTGTGGGTGTGGGTGTGGATGTGAGGTTACTATGTATTAAAGTGCCTATTACATGAGTTCAAAATTAGGGAACATTAGAAAAAAGATAGGAATTTTGATTTTTCATCATATTAAAAGCAAATCTTCCAATGTATATAAATTTATTTATGGAAGGAGATTTTGTATTCCATATGTATTCGTGTTACAGAACTATTGGCATGGATTTTCTTACCAAAAAGAGGTATTGAACAAATTTCCCAATCATGTAGGAAGAGGTGTGTACGTATAAGAGACACAATTGTAGTTGTAGTCTATAAAGCTACTTAGAGGGAATCTGTCCCTAGAGCTATAGGCACGTGGCGCTAGAGCTCTTACAAAGTTGGTGAAGTTGTTGCATAAGAAGGGCATCCAAAAGCCTTGGAGATGGAGATCTTTAGAGGCATGGGTATTATTATAGTGCATCCAAATGGTAACTCCTTTTGCAAGTTATAAGACTAAATTTCAAGTAGTGTGTCTTGTAAAGCAATGGTATTGAATTCAAAAAATTTGGAAAAGGAAGATGTGTAATACATAGGACCTAATTTAAAAATCACAAACAATCGAGTATCCTATTAACTTTTAATGTTGGTCAATATGTGAAGAAAACATTCGCTTAAAATTTTGAATCATATAAGATTATTAATATATTAATAAATTATCTAAAACATGAAGACTAAATCAAAACAAAACAATCAATATATATAATGAAAAATCAATCTCTTTGTAAAAAAAATTCAGCATAACCTCTGATTATTCAAGGGAAAGATGTTGTCACACGGAAATTTGAGTGGAGAGTTCGTGAATGTCACTCACCGCAGGGACGCTAAGCGAGATGAGAATAATGGATCAAGATTACTCAAATCCAGATAAATACATGGAGTGAAGGAATGGTTAGGATTCTCATTCGAACAATTTCATGTGTCAGCATGATACATAGATTTCAATATGCAATTGTGAAAGCTCTACTCAGCTTTTAATACATTGCTTCTTTAAAGAAGTAGAGTTTTAAGAGAAGGGATAGTTCAAAAGGAGTTTGAAGAGCTTAGATGACGATTTCACATGAGGTAATACAAGGGGTTAGGTTGGTAAAAGGATGCTTTGAAAGCAAAGTAGGAAATAGTGGCATCTTGGTACCTTGAATCAATGTTCGGCTATTTGATTGTTGCTGCTTTATGCGCCAAGACAAAGATGTGAGAGCCACTTCGAGGATATCTTATGGCTTGGGACAGCTTATCTAAGGTGGACAATGGTCATTTGAATGTCTGGTGCTGGCCCACTATAGTTTTAGGGGTGCTTCAAACACAGGCCAATAAGCAATCAACTATGTATGATAGCTACAAGTTTGATTGGCTTCTCATGATCCCAATATATTGACACCTCAGCTTTACTCCAAGTAATCTTTTCCCTTGACAAAGATGCCAATTCAACTTCTTGTCTTGACTCCACCATTATTCTTGCAGGCTTCAGAAATCGGATTGCTTTCTCTCTTTGACATGGCAAGAAGCTCCATGAATAGAGGCGACTCAAAATTTGAACAGCTCTCGGCCCTGCAATCTCTCGGAGAAAAAAACACTGGTTCACATGCATGGTTGTGGCTCACGTTTGCTGTTGTTGTTCCTTCTCAATTTCTGCAGCTCAGCACAGACGAAGCACTCTTGCTTCTTTTCTCTTCTGCTGATATTATTGTTAACAATGATAACCATGAAAGCTCCGTCATGCAAGACAGCGGCCCTACGTTAACTCTATCGAGCTCTCCTACTGCATGGCTGTTGCAAAACTCAACGAGATCTCCGGGGGATGGAGGACGAATTTGACGACTTGAGATGGAGGTATGGGCAATTAGGGAGACTGTGTACATAAGCTTGCATGCAAAATATGGTTCTTCTCCTTAATGGAGTCTTGATTGGATCAGTTGCCCTCCTTCAACTGCAGGTTGGCGTTCCCTTTGGTCTCGATGCGGCCACGTTCTTCTTCAGGTTCTCGTCTTCTCCTCTGAGCTCTTCTGTCATAGCAACGTCCACCCCTTCGAGCTCCCTTCTTCTGTTAGCCATCGATTCCTCACCACCTTCGTCGTCATTCTTGTCTTCACCCATGATCCCCTCCTCCTTCTATCATCGCTTTATAGCGATCCACCATCTTGAAAAAGCTTCAATATCAATTAAAGCGTTGTCTCGACCTCTCATCCTGATTCCGAGTTCACGGCTCACAAAAGCTTGATGCTTTTGTCTCTAAAAAAACTTAGGAAAAAGCTTTCTTTTTTTACATCGTTTCATGACATTAGTGATTTCATCATAGGCCATTCCTGGTTCTTTGGCTAGTGTTGTGTAACTTGCAGCATCTCCACTTTAGATCCTTTGGCTTCCTCATCCCAAGCTCATATTGCTAGTGAAACTTTTTCTTTAAGAGTTTGTCTTCTTCACACTTGAGATCACACCACAGCAAGTTCCCTTTCTCTCATTTAAAAATACAAATGTTGGATGTTGCAATGCCCCTCTTAGATGTCATGAATGAGTATCTTTTGACTTTTGTAGACTACAAAATGTCGACATAGTATTTATGATGGCAACATCCAAATTATAAGTTACATAAGAAAAGTCCAAGCGAAGGATCAACATTAATTCAATCTTTCCCTCAAGTCCTTAAGTCTTCAAAATAGAAACCTTCATGTAGACTGATTTTCCATGAATTGTTCCCTATCAAGAACATGCTTTAGAAAAGGAACTTCATGCCCAATCACTCATGCAATTTGCAAATTTTAGTCCATGCTATGAAATCAATCGATCGATGTTTCACAAAAAAAAAAAATGTATGCATTAAAGAATTTGTGCCTAGACTAACTACATGTGCTCGTGTGTCATGCAAATGCAAATACAAAAGATACACACAATGGAAAATAAACTCATAATGATGCTGACTAAAGAGTCTAAAATCCTAGCAGAAAACTCTCCCCTCAAGTTTGCAGTGGTAGACGTGCAACATCACGACAACGTAACCAAAGGTAAAGATGTACATCTAATTTAAAAACTTCATACATCCAAATCCAATTATAGTGAAAAATTTTGAGATCTTATATTATCTTACATAGATCTATTGTACATTGAATACATATTTGAAAACAGGTTCTAGATGAAATAATAAACAGGCACATAGAATGCTAAAATACCAATTTCTAAGCCATTTATGGTATTGAAAGACCTTTATATGTCTATGAAGGACATGATACCCTCCACTCATGGACCGCTCTACATAGGTATGCCTTCATGGAGCTACATAAGAATTTGAGTGGTAGACTATGTTTGGTAATCCTTATGTGCAAGCTACATCAGGTATATCCAATTCATTCCAACATGTGAAGACCTAAAATGGGCCTAACACTGGCTCTAGTTCTCTAGGCGAGAACCTCCTATGCTCACCAAACCACCCTCACCACCTCACAGCCAGCAGGAGCGTTTGGAGGCTATACACTACTCTAAATAAATCATGCATTTGTATCGATTTGTAGTCCAATGATTTTTTTCCCTTCCTCCATACTCCAATAAGAGGGAGTATCCCAACATTTAGGTGGCTAGCATCTTGTGTCACATACATAAAGAGCTCCCCCTAGCACAGTGTTGTGGCTCCTATGGCTCTCTTACACCCCGGAGATTGGCCCCAGGATGTGTCATCTTAACATAGAACATAAGCGTAACAAAGTCCTCTCATAATATAAATGTAACAATCCAAGAGTCTATATGTATCCCTCACTTAATCCATTTGCCACAACAAAAGGGGATCTTACACTCTCAACATTGGTCATCACCTAAACATATAATTGCAATATATCTAGGAATTTATCTTTTGATACCATATTTAGATTGCATATGCAAAGTCTATGGTACTCTATGCTTAAAAAACATAACTAGAAACTAGCCAATGTGAAGTGTATAAACAATCTTTTCATGATTTCTTTCTAATCCTATCATGTTGCATTGCTAAGGAACAATATTGAGCTAACCCTGCTATCTGAATCCTTTAAAACTTATATAAACCGCAGCCTATATACTAAGATATGCAAATAAATCGGGAATTTAATCAAATATCTTTTCCATTCCAACCTCACACCCCCTACCACATTTATGTTTTGCTTGCTTGCACAAATTTAGAGAGGTTTCGTGATAATTTCATAGAAACAAGCTCTAAACATGTACTTTAACATACAAATGGAGGTAAAATGAGCCAAACCCTCATTCTTCACTTTCATTACACAATCACAAATATTCTTCTATTTTTTGTAATTTTTAACACATAAAATCATTTTCTTAATTTTTTTTCTTCATTTGACTATTTTTTACAATTTTTTTCATTTATTTCAACATAAATTATTGATTTGTTTGAGCTTTTTGATTTGTATGACTTATATGAAGTGTGATCTATCAGGATACTCATTTTTCATGCCATATGAACATCATTTAATCTCCAAAATCCAAAAACAATGCCATTTTTTATTAAATCTCGTATTTCAGGTTTTACGATCGTATTATTTTTAATATGTGAGAAGGAAAATGAATGAATTTTTAAAATTACATACATCAATAAACATATTTCAACCATTTTCAATCATCTTTTCATCATATAAACAAAAGATTCATCATAAAAACTAAATAACAATTGCTTACTCTAAAATCTGCATGTGTATACCTCATATTTCAAGGATGTGGAGCCGCCAATGCTATTTTCAGTCGATGACACATCCAGACGATTGGATTTACATGTCATTATGCTTCCAAACCATCATTCATCCACTATTCATCAAATCAATCTCCCCCCTCTCTCTCATATGCAACCATATGAACAAGGAACAAAGAGGAGAGAGAAACAAGAGAGAAATATTGAAATTGGAACTTTTCATTTGCTACATTATTTCCTCCACGGTTTAGAGTATTGGAGGGTGAAGAAAGTTAGTATCTCATGGCTTAGAGAGATGAAGAAGGATTGCAGCATGTGCCAAAAATGATTTTTTTAATGAGAAAGGGGCATTGAAAAAAATGTGCCCACTCTCTCGTGTGATTTTTGTGGCTTTTGGCCTTCTAAACCATGATTAACTACTAACCATTTAAAAAAATAGTTCCAACTTTCATGTTTTACTTACTCGCAAGTGGTTTCGGCCTACTGGACGAAGGGGCAAATGGTCTCAGAATCGTGACTCGATTAGATGGGTGACTTCCTAGCATCAAAATCTATCATCTTGGCATCCATCACATACTTTTTGGCTTTTGAATCCAGTACCTACTTTGTAATGCCA
Organism: Lygodium microphyllum; assembly: GCF_053477565.2. Lineage (NCBI taxonomy): Eukaryota > Viridiplantae > Streptophyta > Polypodiopsida > Schizaeales > Lygodiaceae > Lygodium > Lygodium microphyllum. The sequence goes on along the minus strand of NC_141162.1, from coordinate 24,170,147 downwards.
AACATTACGGCCATTAAATGATGGGTGGGGGGGGAAAGAATTCAATCTTGACAAAGGGACACTTGTATCAAATTCTTGGCATCGAAATGTATCTAGGAAAACTCTAGCTCCTTCATCTATGATTGTTCCATTTTTTCACCATAACCGCCTCTTTTAAGACTCTCAAGTCACTTTTGTGCTTGAATTTTAGCTTTAAAATTAGCTCTCATTGGCGACCACGAGATAGAGTGACTCAATCTGTCGAACCCACGAACTAATCTACATTTAAAAAAATCATAAACATTAGGAGAAATATGGACTCTCTTTCTTGCCCCTTAAGGAGTTTTATGTTTGACTTTTCATTTCTCCCCTTTTCAATTTCCCCCTCTTTCTTAGGCGAAACTTAAATTTATCATATCTCTTTCCCCGCTTCTTCTTTCTTGACGAAATTTTACAGCCTCATTGTTGCTTGCCCTATCGGTATCCTTATGAAATTTCATTTCCTCTATACAAACACAAAGTGTGTTTCACATGTTTTATGAGAGCAGAGCTTGTTCTACCAAAGTCCTAAGATTTTCTTCACAAAACTTTACAGGTATATTGTTCTCTTTCATGGATGTTCTATGGTAAAGTTTTATCTCGTTTGGACAAAACCTGTGCAAGTTATGTGTATTCTTTGATATGTAGTTTCTTTTGTTTTGGTACTCTAGGAGTCTCTTACAGTCAAGAACAATGATCTTTTGAACACTCAACTTCTTCTTCATCAACATCTTAGGGTTTCTCTGTAAACAAAGTTACACGTATGTTGTCTTGTTTTTTTGTTGCTCCATACTTAAATTTTATCTCATTTGGAAAAAATTTATGCAAGTTATATGCATACTGAGCTTTCCTTTGTTTTTGTACTCCAAGAATCTCCGAGGGTGGAGAACAATGATTTTTTAAAAACTCAACTTCTTCAACATTTTTGGGCTTCTTTGCAAAAAAAAAGAGCCACAGGTATATTGTCATTTTTCTCTATTACTCTATGGTTAAGTTTCAACTCATTTGGACAAAGCCTATGTAAGTTATATGTATGCTTTGACTCAAGATTTCTTTTGTTTTTGTACTCCAAGAATTTGTCAGTGAAGGAACAATGGTCATATAAGTTAACTTCTTGTTAAACATCTATGGGCTTTTTTGTGAAAAGAATTACAAGTACAATGTTTTTTTTAAAAATTGCCCCATTTAAATTTCATTTCATTTGGAGAGAACATTTGCAAATTATACACATGCTGATAGGTAACTTTTCTATTTGGTTATTATAGATGTCTTCACGAAGGAAAAACATCAGTAACATACTTGCAATGGAGGTCTTCAATAGAAGAGATAGTGGCGGTAATTGGATTTGTGATAAGTATTATAAGTTGGATTGGATTTTGATGCACCCAAGTACTCGAGAGGGAATTTCAAGGTCAGGCGTCAGGATATTACAAACACTAGCAAACATTGGAAATGTAGAATTTTAAAGTTCAAAAAAGTGTTTAATGGAACAAGTACAGTAATATAAGTGTTCATCTAACATGTTTATATACACAAACAAATCTCTATACAAGACGAGAACTACATTGAAAATTACAAACGAAAAAATAAGTTTTTAAATTTAATCATTGTATTCTTTTGCATCAAAGTTGTTTTTAAAAATCTTTGCAGTGGTCTAATTCAATCTTGTTTTACTGATAGCTCTATATCTATCGACTTTTCATGAATGGCAGAATGTGGAATGTTTGAGCGGCAAGATACATGTTTGACATGAAGATATAGATTCTTTGATATATGATAATAACTTTGCAAGTCAACTTGCAACACCCAAAATATCTTTTTTTATAATTCATTGTTTGTAGTAGAAAGCTTGAGATAGCAACATGTTCCATTGTCGCCATTATCTAGTGGTGAATTGTTGATTGGTAGCTTGGAGTTGTCAGGAGTATGTAAGTCCAAGATAAAATCTGACATCAATAGTGCTATGAAACCCACCACATGCTTTAAAAGATGTGTATCTTAGTTGGCTTATTCCATTCTCATTGTTTGCACATTTGCTTGGTTCATGTGATGTTTTGAAGGAAACAAAAATTACTTATCAATGCAAGTGTCCATCCGAGGAATGGATACGTCAACTATTGGGTGAGTATTGGCAAGTCAAAAGAACACATTTTGATGAGTGATTGAGTGTAGGGTCAGCCAATCTAATCTCATATTTAGGTAAATCTTTTTTACTACTTTGCATGCCTTGATTTATTTAACATAGGTCTTGTTTAGATGAATTGTTATGTTAGTCACATTGAATTACCATTATTATTTTTTAATTATAGGTATTTCATCGGTGCTAGACAAAATTTGTGCATTCGCTTTCGATATAGAAGATGGTGACTTTTGTGAAGGAAGTGGACCAGCTTGGATCAAGATACCCGAGATGAGACACATATAACTCTCATAGATGTGGTTATCTTGTGGAATGCTCATAATCCTTTTGTAGTCAGCTCACAGAGAGTCATTTGTTATTTCTTTTCTGAGACAAAAAATCCAATTAATATCCAATGAGCCCCTTTGCAACTTCTATTTCAAGTTAGATAATAGAAAAGTCAGAATTCGTAGTGAGCAATCCATGACATGTAAACAATGTGCTTCTCTACATATTCTTGAGATAGTGGAATCCTTGTAAAATTTTTAAATAAAGAATGAAACCTTTTTCAAACTTCTAAGTACTTTCAATTTTGATCATCTTAGTTTACAGTGATCCAAGCACGCGATAATACACATTGTAATTAGTCAATCGTGTCAGTTAAAATCATAATTAAATTTCAAGCTAGAGTTCTATAATCTATGGAATATTGTCTCTTCATAATGATATATTGTAGCTCATCTCTTCTGTACATTTCTTAAATTTAAATATTAAATTGGATCCAAATGGATTTTAAAGGTATTTTAGATTACTTTTCTTTAAAAATTTCTATATTTTCTCTAGTTGGACTTGAATATACTCGAAGCATATTCGAGGATATAATAATGTAGAATGAAGTGTTTGTTTGTATGAGTAATTTTAACGGTAACTTTAAAGTATTGAAATAAAGAAACTAAGGTAAGATTTTAATTTGAAACTTTAGTATTAAAATTTTTATAAGAACCTTTATTTAAAACCCTAGATAAATAAAAGCTATAACTCCAAACTCATTTTCACTTTCATTCTCTACTTCCCTACACTTGTGCTCTCATTCCTTCTCTCTTTTTGTGGCACGGCTACCACTCTCACCTTTGCTGGATTAGATCCATGTGCTACATGCACATAGGAGACCAGATATATCCTAGGTTTTCCATGACCTTGAGTCTAGAGAGCTCCCTTTTTGTCATAGACCCTAGCTCTAGTATAGTGGCATCAGTTTATGATGTGGCAAACCCTCTCACTTGCTCTATTCCAAACTTTGCGGTTCCCATAGATTTCTTGTTTAGTCTAAGTGTCTGATCGAACCATGCAAAGGTGATATATCGAGCCTTGGTGCATGTGGGGCAATAATTACGTAGTAGAGCAGTGCCCACCTCATCCTAGGACCACACCTCAATGAATCTCATCGAGTGCGATGTAGCCTTTGCCATATATGTTTTGTACACTGAGGTGCAAGAAGACAGTGGACAAAGACATCAATCCATCCTCTCGGTCACAGCTAGAGTATTTTGAGAGGGAGCCCGAGGAGATCAAAGCATAGAATCAGCATAGAGCTTAGCCATTTGCACCCACTTCCCACCGGCCTTGATGAGATGCAAACGAGCAATGAGCCACCTCTCACTTCTCTCCATGCTGTCACCATCTAGGGGGTAAAATATCTACTCATGCAAGATATATTAGAAATTTTAGATCTAAGAGAAGAAGAACTATACTATATCATGGTGCATGATGCACCTGATGATTTATTGATTTTGATATACATGATACTCTAGCACATGTTGATGAGGTGGCTTGATATGATACTAGGAGTGTTAATGATATCTCTACCATTGTGTGCATCCAAGAGCAGTGTTAACCCCAAGTTAAGATGGCGGAAAATGAAGGAAAAAGCAAAAAAAGCACGAAAAAAGAGCAAAGGCATGCAGGCGACCGCTAAAGCTAAGCCGGGACAAAAAGCACAATTTTAAATGAAAGGCGCCTCAAAAACTTGGAAAACTCTTGTAAAAGAGCGCTAGGCTCCCTACTATGCCAATTGTAAAATATTAGACGGGTGTAGGCTAAAGGCATAATGCTAGAAGAGTAAAATGGAAAAAGGACCTCGCCACAATGGTCGGTCATGTAAAAAAGGGGATGGGTGCCCATGGGATTTCAGGACTTGTATATAAAGTTCAAAAAAATGAATGGAAGCTCATTCTTTGATGTGTGGCTAACAAGAGCTCTTATCTTCTTCTCTTCTTCTCTTCCTTCTTGCTTGTGTGTGCTCTTGAGAGAGGAAGTGTGAGAGTGTGAGGGAGTGAGTGTGTGGGAGTGAGGGATCAAGAGGGTGAAGCTCTTCACCATCTCATCTTCTCTTCTTCTCTTCTTTTCTCTTCTCTTTTCTCGCGCGCATGGCTATGGAGGATGGAGCTTGGCGATGGAGGAGGCTTGAGGATGCTTGAGCTTGCATCAAGAATCCTGGAGCTACCGAGGTGTGTGAGGGAGGAGACTACTCACATCGGCATCAAGGTAAGCTCGCTACACTCGTAGGATCGATGGCGCGTCGGCTAGGTGAGAGATAGCCATTAGAGCTCGCTTGAAACGCTTGAAGCAATAAGCGGTCCGTGGGTCTTGGCGGTTGAGCGTGAGCTCCCTCTACATTTTGGTTCCGTTGTTGCCGAGACCAACGGATTCAAGCTTGAGCACTTATGCGCCTCATATCGAGCATCGAAGTAGGGGATTCATCCCCGAAACGGAGCTTGAGATAGGTAGGAAGTTTGGGTGTTTTTTATCTTCAAAACAAGTAAGTATTTTGGGATATTTTGGTTGTTTGATGATTGGAAAACATGGAGAAATTATTTCAGTTTTTTGCTTTCGATTCTTGTTGCGTTTAGAGCAGGCTAACATTAGGAAATCGCACCCAAGAGACATAGGGTTTACTGTTGTAAAACAGGGAGAAAATCGGGAAAAACAAGTGGAAAATGAAGGAAATGCTCATTTGAACGTGTAGGAATCGCAAGGAGAGTGATTGGTAACATCCGGGTAGTCCAGCAGGGGTATAAGTTCTTGGAGGGCAAGGAAATCCTCATTTGCAACTAGTTGAGAGAGAGAGAGAGAGAGAGAGAGAGCTTGGGTGACCCATTTCGATCGATCAGTGCGAGGAGTTACATTGCTATCGGCGATCCCCAGGTATATAGATCTCTTCCCCATCACTCTAGCATCATTCATATTGAATCTTGTAGCTTGTAATAATCAATGCCTTAAGATTTTTGACGATTTCATGCTCGAAAGTGCGTTCGGGTCGGCGGGATCGGACATCCGATCTAGTGCCCGATTTTGAGAATCGGACGCTCGGGGACAACTGTCCGATCGAACCATCCTTTCCGATCGGACCACTTGGATCAACCCGTCTGATTTTGGAAATCAGACCACCTGTCCGATTGGACACCTCGTCCGATCAAGGCAATTAGATCCACCCTTGTCCAACTCGTAGAATCGGACCCACGGATTAGGACACATCAGCAATTAGACCACCCACTTGGCCCGATTGGACCACTTGTCCGATTTTCAAAAATCGGACACTTGACCCCTGTCTGATTCTGAGAATCGGACAGCTCAAAATCGAATCCAGCTGGTTCGATTCCGAGAATTGGACCACTGGTAAATCGGACGTCTGATTCTCAGAATCGGGCACACCCTTAGGCATAAAAAAGAAAACATAAAAAATTGACCCCCGCGACCGACTGGGAGCGCAACCCACTCCAGGACAACATAGAAAATGCCTTGTAAGCAATCCCCGACGTAAGAGTCATCACCAAGGGATAGGGGGACAGTGTTGGAGCACTCCCCAACGACATGACGCGTTGAGAACGGAAATCCAATCGTAGGACCTGTGATCGACCCCCAAGTGAATAGCGAGAAGTAGCGCAGACCCTAGAATCTGTTAGAATGGCCAGGACTTGAGCGATGAAGCTTATCAGGCCTGAGACGAGACAAGAGGACGTAAGGCATATAGAGATTGTTTGCCGCACTCACATTGAATTCCGCACTTGAAGTACACATAAGAAAACTGAAAGCCGGATTGACCACAAGTGCACGAGAAACGACACACACTGAGTAATCATAAATTGAGGATTGTATTCAATAAGTCAAGGAACTCACTCAGATAAAACCACTCAAGGAACCCACCAGCACGAGAGAACCAAGACATAGACAAACCATCAAAGTGCAGAGTAGGACCAAGCAAGGAGCGCCAACGATGTGGATATGTCAAGTCTATTCAACTTGATCGACAGCTTAGTGGAGCGCAAGAACTCGACCATGGCGGAAGAGAGCTCAGACCATCGGTCTAATGAGGAGCTCGATTTGAACGTATTCCCAGATGCTATTCAGCAGCTGGTGAGCAGTTACGGCGCGCACGCCCGGTACGAGCACCGTGCCAGGACAACAGACACAATCATCGCGCAAATCTAGAAGAGGAGAGAAGGCTAGCCCGCAAAGCATTGCAGAGCATAGCCAAGTGCAATAGGGATCAGCAAGCTAGGAGCCAAAGGCAAAGCATGGAGCTGCATGAGGTGCAGTGAGTGCTGAACTTAGCTAGCCGAAACCGGATGGACCATGAGAGAGCACTAGAGGGAAACTTGACGTTGAGTGAGATTCTCATGAAGCAGTTGCTCGATAATACAGCAGCAGAGTAGAGTGCCACCACACTAGCGACGTTGCTACTCCAGGATTAGGGGCAAGCCAAGGCTCAAAGAGCCAGGCCAAAATACCGATTGTTGCCAAGCAACTTGATAAGTACCAACCTCATGATGACCCATATAGCTTTGTTGAGTAGTTTGAGCAAGTTTGCGAAGCCAACGGCCTCAACAACCAAACTCAACGCTCGCAAGTGTTCGGGCTTTGCCTAGGCGACAAGGGTAGGATGTGGTAAACAAGCTTGGATGCTGCAGAGCGTGCCAATTTCAATAGCCTCAAGGATCTCTTCATTAGGATATTTGCCAAGCCTGGATACTCCGATAATCTACTAGTACGCTTGATGAACGTCAAGCAGAAAGAGAAGGGGGACATCCGCGACTACGTAACCTATGTGAGGAGCCTCTTCAAGAGAATCCCTATGGGCAAGCGACCGACTGAAAGAGCAGTTTTGACTGTGTTCATCAGCGGCATTCGGGACGATGAGTTATATAAGGCTTTGGCAAGCAATTCGAGCTTGCAGTGAGACGCGATAGCTAGAGTATTTGAGGAAGCCATCAGAGTCGATGATCAGTTGAAGGAGCGGAACTCAAGGAGCTCGAATCTAGAGAAGACCAACTTGCGAAGCTCAGAGAGAGTGTCAGCCTCTAGTGAGCGATTAATCCCATCATCCCAAGATAAGGGGAAAGCCACTGAGACAGATCAAGGCTTGGCAGATGTCAAGATGGAATTAGCCAAGTTGCAAGACATGTTGAGACGACCAACGCACCCGCACGTCCAATGCATGTACTGTGGCGGAAACCGCTTGCCGGCCGAGTGTCAAGACCTTGTGCTAACTACGGTAGGTTCGGCCATGATGTCGCGCATTGTAGATTACCAAGAATACTTCCGTACTCACAACCCTACCACCAGCCTTACCTAGCGAACAGGCCGCAGCCATTCTTCGGAAGGGGAGCCCCATTGGCTCTTCCCGCACCTAACGATATGAAACCAGCCGTCCTTAGAATGGACATAAACCCTACAAGCATTCCTAGACCGCCTGGTCCTTACGTGACCCATCCACCGAGCGACCCTCCAATCCACTACGTGGAGGAGCCGAATGAGGAAGACACCTACATATACCCTTACGTCTCGCACGACGATGAGGGCAACGCGGTCCTCATGGATTATCGACCCGTGCCAGTGATGGTGTTAGGAAGAGGACGAGGTAGAGGCCTAGGAGGGCAGATGCAGGATCCGGTCACCTGTTGGACTTGTGGTCACCCCAATCATGTCTCATCACGCTGCCCTAAAAGAGAGCAACAAAATAGAGACAGGGCTTACCAAAGGTGCGCAGAGTGTGGAATCACCCATCTCTTCATAGATTGCCCAAAGCGAAAGCCATATTCTAACTCAGCCAATGTACCATATGTCCCATTGGGGCTGTTTGGTGTCGAAAACGTCGATGGGGAGGCCACACCTATCCCATTGTAGGTCATGACCCGAGCCCAAACGAAGCAGGCAGGCATCTCTCTGCCACGACCTAGCAACCTTGACGCAGCCTCGATAGGGAAGAAAAGCCGCAGGCGGAAGAAGAAGAGACCGGAAGCTAAAGTTGCACTAAAAACCGAGAGTGCTACGACTCTACCTGCTGGAAAGAAGGTTTCAGATGTAGAGGCAGAGACTTCAGCCCCTAAGACGGCCGAAAAGGGAAGCGCTAAGGTAGGGGAATACCAACATCCAAAGCGATAGTTAGAGGCCATAGAAAAGGTGAAGGAATGGGTGAAGGAGGCTCAAGAGCATCTCAAGGATGCTGAGCCCATCATAGAGGACGAGATCGATGATCTCTCCAGCGTAAGCACGCCAATATCACCGCCTCAACCTAAGTCAGCAGAAGCAACCGTGCCACAAGCAGTGCCATTAAGACCAAGCCGTGACGCTACAAGGCCACAGATCAATCACGGCCATTGGCCAGGACAATCTAGGTTAGGGGAGAGACGAGCAAACAACGATCTCCTAACCACGCTAGTGACCACCCCTGTAACACTTTGCCTAGGAGATCTGCTTAGGCAGCATCCTAACGTATGGCAAGATCTTAAGCAGTGGGTTGAAGGGTCACGAGAGCAGGTCACGGGCAGACCCTCAAGACAATGACGCAGAAACGCAAATGCCGAGCTTGACGATGCACTCTATGCCTAAATCCTTGCACGTCAATGTCTTTTGGGAAGGTTCCGAGATACATGCGGTCTTGCCGGAGGGGGGGATGTGAACTGCCGAGAGGAGGGAAGAGATGCCATCATGCACACGAGAGAAGGAGAGAAAAACAGAGGCCATTATTTGTAGGAGAGAGAGAGGATAGGCCTCCGTCTGCGCGGGCGATCGTGGTCGTCCTTCGACGTCATGTTCCGAGCAAGCGTGCGCCATTTGCCTTCTTCCAAGCTCAATCTTGTCAAGAGGAGGGGCATTACTTCCAATGCACCTCGACTCGCAGTCCTTGCAATATCAACACAATCTACCCAAGAAGGTTTGCTAGGCTGACTCTTTGCATTTCTGCGTGAATTGGGGCATCGTCCTCTAACGAGAGAGATTACTATCGGATGGGAGCGCAAGTAGGGATCGGCCGCGTGCTTCTCCTGTGCGTATGTGCTGTTGGCATCTTCTCCGCTAATGTTACCCAAGGCGTTCTATAAGAGACTCTCTCAATGAAAAGATTTGGTCTTGATGGCCAGAGATTCAAGCACCTGCCGTTCCTGAATTTTGCACAAAATGTTATGTGTTTCTTTACGCCCTCGCATACGATCTCTCACAGAGAGAGAGAGAGAGAGAGAGAGAGAGAGAATAAAAACTTGGTCATTTGGCAAGAAGGGAGGGATCGTTATGAAGGGGGACGCCATCAAGGAAGAGAGAAGAGAGGGCGCCTGCAATGGAGGGATGATTTGGCTCAAAGACTATACGATTGATGCTCCTAAAGCCCAAACAAGATCCATAAATCATCACAAACATCAATTGAATCCCAATTTCACTTCTGCTCCTCCATCGCTCTCTCTTCTTCACAATGGCCAATTTGGATCCTCAATGTACTTGGGCAAACTGAGATCATAGGCTGGTAGAAGAATTTCTTCTCGTCAAATCGCTCTATCTCACGCACGATTTGGTGGGCAGATTAAAAAGATATTGAATTAGTCTCCATCTCCCTCATAATTCCTCGCCTCCTTAACTTAAAACCATAGCTAAAATTAACTCTTCATTAAGAGTTTAATCCTTCTAAACCCTTTAAGGGTGGTTTACATTGAGCTAAAGAGCAATAGAGCGCGAGAGATCGAAGGAGAAAAAAACTATAGTATAAGCTCACAATTGAGACGATTGGCTGGAGGATACCTTTGGTTGGACTGCAGGAGGACACGGTCTCCAAGGATGTGACGACGACCCGCGGTTTAACACGTAAGCGTTTTAATTCATTTATCTGAAATAAATGATATAGTATGAGTAAATGTTCAGTTTGGTATTTTTAGAAAATGCCTTGAAACCTTTTTTCTCATGTTGAATGATTGTCTATATTTATGTGCACTTGAAATTATTTTCTAAAAATAAAAAATAGTGAAAATTGCTCTAAAATGGTTTAAAATTGATATATATGAGTTTTTACAAAAATTTTGGTTGATCCAATATGACTAATGATATTTTTTTTATAAAGGCTATGTCTTTAGGAACTTATTGAAAAATTTTCATAATATTTAAAGGTTATTTAATACATTTAAAAAAATTTAAAAATTATTATTTTAAAAGAAAAATCATAGTTTTCATTTAAATAAAATGTGTTATTTATCAATGAAAATTATGGATTCCTAGTGAAAGGCTGAAAAGATAGTTTCTGAGTTGTTAGTGAATTTTTGTAAGGATTAAAAGGAAAGAAATAACAATTTAATAATGTTTCCCTTAAAGAAATACTTGCGTTAAGATATGGTGTTTTGGTTTTGATAAATAGAGATTATCCATGGTGTGGAAATGTATGAAATATGAGAGGGTAAGAATAAGAAGCTTAATAAAACTTTGTAATAATTAATAATGTCAGATTTCAGCTACAATATTTGGTTTAAATTAAAAGTAACATAAAAATTAATAATTTAATGATTAGATGGCATGGGATGAAGTCTCAGCGTCTATATTAAATGTCTACATTTTATTTATATTTACAAAAATTCGATGATTACAAGAATTATGAGTGGAGGGCCACTAGGACTAACTGATAAATTAAAGGGAAATATGGGGATTTAAAATAAACTATGCAATCAAGATAAAAACATATACTCTCTACACTCCAACGTAAACACATGCAGAGTTTATTTTAAATCCCCATATTTCCCTTTAATTTATTAGTTAGACCTAGTGGCCCTCCACTCATAATTCTTGCAATCATCAGATTTTTGTAAATGTAAATAAAATGTAGACATTTAATATAGACGCTAAGACTTCATCCCATGCTATCTAATCATTAAATTGTTAATTTTTATGTTACTTTTAATTTAAAAGAAATATTGTAGCTGAAATCTGACATTATTAATTATTACAAAGTATTATTAAGCTTCATATTCTTACCCTCTCATATTTCATAAATGTCAACACCATGGATAATCTCTATTTATCAAAACCAAAACACCATATCTTAACGCAAGCATTTCTTTAAGGAAAAATTATTAAATTATTATTTCTTTCCTTTTAATCCTTACAAAAATTCACTAACAACTCAGAAACTATATTTTCAGTCTTTCACTAGGAATCCATAAATTTCATTAATAAATAACACATTTTATTTAAATGAAAACTATGATTTTTTTAAAAAAAATAATTATTAAATTTTTAAATATATTAAATAACGTTTAAATATTATGAATTTTTTTATTAAATTTCTAAAGACATAGTATTTATTACAAAAATATCATAAGTCATATTGGATCAACCAAAATTTTTGTAAAATTTCATATATGTCAATTTTGAACCATTTTAAAGCATTTTTTACTAATTTTGATTTTTAGAAAATAAATTCAAGTGCACATAAATGTAAAAAATCATTCAACACAAGAAAACAAGTTTCAAGGCATTTTAAAAAAATACCAAACTAAACATTTACTCATAATATATCATTTATTTTAGATAAATGAATTAAAACGCTTACGTGTCGTCGTCACGTCCTAGGAGGCCGCATCCTTATGTTGTCCCAGCCAATGTCTATCTTCCAGCCAGTCATATCAAATGCGAGCTCATCATTTTGTTTTACTTCCCCACAGTTTCCCTAAATGCTTCTACCAGTCTGTAGTCTCATTTTGGGTGGGTACATTGAAGCTCCACTTTGATGTTAGAGGAAGAATCATGGCGATGATCATCTAGGAAGCATGAATTTAAATTCTCTCCTCTTGCTCTTCTCTGATTGGGATTATGATCAATTTTGTTGGCTTTGATTTGGATTTTGGAACCCCCTATTGCTCTCCCTTCATCAAGTTGTCATAGGAATGAAGGCGCCCTCTCTTGCTCTTAATCATGACCTCCAAGGAGGCTCTCCCTCCTCTTGAAATCGTCGTTGTGTTGAGATGGAGGTGCTCCATGTGGCCCCAAATATACATTCTCTATTTGTGTCTTATCCTTGTATGGTGTTCCTTTGAAGGCGCTATTCTTCTCTTTGACGTTAGAACTTCCCTTTCGAGCCTTTAACCTAGGTAATTCAAAATCATACGTGTCCCAGTCTTGCTCAATAGGTTCGATGACAGGCTTAGCAAGAGATGGGGAAGGATCCATGGTATGAAGTCATGAAAGAGAAGGTCATGGAGTTTGCCAACAATGGTGCTCCTGATAGGCACACCCTTAACAGAAAAAAACGAGTGTAGGAATCTTGAGGTTTCAAAGAGAAATGCCTTTTAGAGCGAGCAACAGGCGCAATGATTGATATCTGTGGGTGTGTCTCTCTCTCCCTCGTCTTTGTCGAGATGGTCACGGTCCCCCTTCTTCCTTCGCATGGCTCCCTCATCAATCAGCACCTTCTCTCTCTCCTACAAACAATGGCCGCCTTTTCTCTCTCCTTCTCTCGTCCATCCACAAACTAGATCCTGCAATGTTTTTTTTTTGTATGGCGTCGCACCATATCAAGAATGTATGCTTGGTTTCCTGTAACCCATATCCCTTTACCTCGCCAATAAATATTTTTGTGAAATCATCATCTTCGTTGGGCTTGCTAGATCCTTTTCTGCAATAATTGGTTCCTTGTATGCGGGTGGGGATTCGGGAAATCTCGAGTGACAAGAGTCGAAATCTGGTAATTCATCAAGCAATGCATCCTAACAGGGTTTTGAGAGTCTCTCTCTCTCTCTCTCTCGTGAGGATGATGGCATCTCTTCCCTTTCTCTCGGCATTTCGCATCCCCCCCTTTTGCACGCATAACTACCACACCCATATTCACCACCTCAATCTCCTACATGACCTTGACCATAACCTAAGCATTGCCCTAACAAGCAATGTAAAATCTATTCCAACTAATTGTTCCCACTTGGTGTGTCCATTTCCTGTCACTATATCCTTTTCACTTCATATGTTGTTTTCTAGCTATCCTTGACACTACCTAGTTGGCAAAAAGGCCCTTTGCAAATACTAGGTGGCTTGGTCGATATTGTCAGCTGGTGCTGCTGCTATGCTTCATACAGTTGGCAGACTTCGAGTTTTAGTGAGTTCTCTCTAGTTCTTCTAGGTTCTCTTGCCGTTATTCATATCCTTAGAAGCTAAGGGGATGGTCAGACATCTTATGAGTGGGAATCCACAATGATGGATCATCTTTGTGTAATGCTCTTGTACCTTTAGTGCCATCTCAATTTTCTATTGAGGGCTTTGACACAATTCTCCTTTGTTATAGCCTAGGCTCATCAAACTCAAAGGGAACTGCATAATCTTCCATGGATAACATGATTTCTAGTGGCTCTAAGGATGTGGATTGCATAAGCTCAAAGGACTTCATTTTGCAAAGTCCTATAGTCTCTAATTCTTGGCCTCCATAGCCTATGCCTTGCAAATGAGATATAAGAGCTTTTCTTGTTTGTACACAGACCAAAGGTTGAGTTTTGTACCGACATTTCCTGGCCGAACTGCAAGGACACGGCCTCCAAAGACAGCAACAACGAACACCGCATCTGTAGTAAATTAAGATACAAAGTTGGTAATAGGGTGTCACTTATATACAATTTTACCAAAAAATTATTGCAATAGATGGCATGTTTTTAGGTGTTGTCATTCTCCCCCACTTAATGGCAAAGTGTCCTCACGAGCACAGCTACATCACGAACATTCAACATCACGAACACAACTACCACGAGCATTGCTACACAACTTTGAAAGAAAAAATATACTCTCCCCCACTTAATTGCGAAGTGTCCTCACGAGCACAAGTACAAGATCTGCAAAACCGCACATGGACAACGAGTAGACACTGGAAAAGCAGAAAAATACTTGTGTGTGTCATATTGTAACGCAAACAATACAAATGTGTCAAGGAAATTATGTAAAACTTGTGCAAACTAAAATTCCCCTTACTCACTCTCCCCATTAAAATGCATAACAGAGCTTCATCCATTGCATAGAATGTACCAACTAAGAAGCTGTCTAGAGCTGCTAAACAACAATAATCCCTCTAGGCAATGAATTGCCACACTACTATCCTACTAGAAATATTTCTTCTGAAATAGCCTCACTAATAAGATCATTACTTAACAAAGAACCCAAACAAGGCAAGCTAATACTATAACACCAAATAGGACTCCTAGGGTTTAACTGCTAACCCTCCATGTTCTACTAAAACAACCAGCTAATAATCCCTTGCTTCTAAGTGTCCAAAGTTTTTCTTTTAATTTTAAGTTTTAATAGCATTCTTTTCAGTGTCAAAAGAGTATATACATTTATTCTTCTTCCAAAAGGTCCCACCCCAAAGATATGCAAGGCATCGGACACAAGGCACCCGTCAAGGAAATCCCTACAGCCTACCAGGACCTCAAAGGCGATGGTTATCTTCTTTTGGTTTTTGTTTTTTTTTTCAAACCCTGCAGTCTCAGGGCATTTTTTTCTTTTATTTTTTTATTTTTTAATTTTAAAAGAATAAATATATAGACTCTTCTGAACTTTTAATATTTGGATTGGGTTTTAAGTAGGTTTTATTTTTTTAAAGATCAACTAGAGAGCTAAGAATACATCACTTAATTGAACTGTCAAATATTTTAGCTCAACAACTTTGCTCGAGGAATCTAATCTAGCGCATAATACTAGTCACTCTGCCTGGGCAAATGATAAGCAAAGAATACTCACCAGTTCAGCATCTCTCTTCCACGCTACTCCTAGTCAAAATTTCGTGGAGAGAACCTTGTTGCATAGCTACCCTACATATCGCTAGAAAAGCGACTAAAAGATAGGGGAAAACTCTATAGGATTCCTAATCAGATATCCATACAATGGAATTCACTATGTTATACACACACATCACCCCCCTTTTTAATCTCGTCCTAGTGCTAAGTCCCATCCCGTGTGAGTGGACTTCATATATATGGAGTTAGATATATATCATTCATATTTGTTTGAAATATTTCTTCTGTAATTACTTAGGCTATTGAAATCTCTGAGTTAGCTCAATCAATTTCTATTGTTGTACTTTGCCTTTCAAATGAATGAATATAGATAAAGAGTATAGGTATGAAACAACCTGATTTGTACGTGGATATTGCAACTCCGAGAATCATCAATAGAAGCATGCAGCAGTATATAACTCAAAATCATAGTCAAATCTGCACATAAACATACACTAGCCAGTACAATGTTAAAGGGTTAGATAAATAAATAATAAAACTTTCCCCCAGACAAAAGAATTGTCATATGCTCATATCACAATTTTGATCAACTAGGCTATCATAATGCTCCCACTGCTTAGTTGTTTAGAGTAGTATAGTTCTCCACTTGATAACCATTCTTGCCATATAGAACTGTCCATCTCGCTAACTTAAGTATCCCAAATTCCAGCACTGAAAGGAATACCCTAACCGTGCGTGCAAACTAACTACCTAACTATGTGAAGAATGAAACTAGAGTGCACTAAAACCTAAAAAATACATGATCTCAAAAAGGTTTTTTTTTAAATGTATTTATTATTTATTTGTTTTTTTCCTTATTTTATAAATGCAAAATAGAGTAGAAACCTAAAAAACTAAGAAAACAAAAGATCTAAACTAAAATCTTCAAACTCCCTAAGATCTTCTAGTGCAAATAATAACCCTAATCCGAAATCAGCATCACTATCTAAGTCAAACCTATCAACTAAACTATCAGCTACAAGATGCTCAGGAATAACCTCTAGTATAGGCACATCAGAGGTCACAGATCCGCTATCAGGTGCATCGTTAAGAACCTCCATCACATCATGGAGCGGAGCCGAAGCTTCATCATCATAATAGGGCATAGGGGCCACTGGTAAAGCATCTAAAGAATGCCCCTCGGTTGCATCCATATACCAACATATATAATCCCAACATGGACATGGAACTCTAGTCTGCAAATCATGGTAAGATGGAGTAAGGTGGTAGATAGTGGAACGATATCTTGCAAATTCTGCCTGCTCTCTACCTACCCTAGACTGACCAGTGCCATGCTCAGGAGAAAAAACACTAGTATAATCATGACACTGGTAGGTATAACCAATCATATCCTGCATGGCAGTGGTACCATAGCATCAAAAGTATGTGCGACACTGCCAACACAAGAGTTGAGCATGCACAAATAAATGCCGCTGACAAGACCTACAACCAAATGGTGGATGGTACTGTAAACAAAAAATAATCACAAAAGAAGAACCACAACAGGCCTCTCCCCTCCATGCATATAAAAACCTGTCATGCGTCTGAAAACGCGGAATATCGTAAGGCCCAGCATGAATAGGATCAAAACTATCAGCATCAAGACGAGGGTAAAGTGCATCCATCCACAAAAAAGCCATACCTGCATCCCATTTAAAAACCCCCCAAGAAAGAAAAGAAATCCAAAGATAGATTAGCCAAAATATTATTTTAACTACTAACCTAACTATACCTAGCTATCCTAAGTCACAAAGTGTTTAAGGCACATGCCATTGACCCTAAATATCTCATTTTTAGCATTAATATCCTGCACATCAAGAGAACCATTATCATAAACTTGAACAACCTTAAAAGGTCCTAACCAACAAATTTTAAGCTTCCCAAGAAACTTGTAATAACGACTATCATAAAGTAAAAATAAATCATCTTCCTTAAACTCCCATACTTTAATATTCTGGTCATGCCATGCTTTACGATGTTTTTTCATTGCTTCTAGACTTTGTAGAGCTAATAATCTCTCCTCATCCAACTTTACCAATTGTAAAACCCGTTGTTTCAAAGATTCAACCTCACCTAGTTGTAATGATAGAGCTACTCGTAAAATGGGCAACTCTTGCTCAATAGGGAATATAGCATTGGTTCCATAAACTAAATTGAAAGGTGTATTTTGCACTGTCACCTTATAAGTAGTTCTATAGGCCCATAATGCTTCATATAAACGTTCATCCCAATCTCGCCTGTGAGAAGCAACCGTTTTAGTTAAAATTCCACAATTAATGTGATTGGTTACTTCAACCTGACCGTTAGCTCTAGGATAATAAGACGTTGATTTGCGGTGCTTAATTTTGTAGATTTCCATTAGTTCGATGATAAGACCATTCAAGAAATGGGAACCTCGGTCACTTACTAATTCTAGTGGGCAACCAAAACGTGTAATAATATTCTCATACATAAACTTAGCCATGTCAATGGCTTTATCTGTCTTCAGCACTTTCGCTTCCACCCACTTTGTAATATAGTCAGTACAGACCAAAATATAATGATTTGATCGATATCTCGTAGGCGGATCAATTGGGCCCACAAAATCAATTCCCCACTTCTCAAAAGGTGCTAATGCTAATATGGGTGTCAAAGGCGTTGCAAAACTTTTAGAAGGATGACCAGTCCTTTGACATACATCACATTTTTGACAATCATAATAAGCATCTTTAAATAGGGTAGGCCACCAATAACCAGCTAATAGAACTTTCCTTGCAGTCAATTCACTGGCAAAATGACCACCACACGGCTCATCATGCAATGCCTTAAGAACCACTGGGACTTCATCTTCCCTTACACATCGTCGATAAATACCCTCACGTGGGAAAAATTTATAAAGGTAATCCCCTAATAATCCATAGGAACGTGCTTGCATTAATATCTGACGTTTTCGACGCTTATCAGCACCAGGTGGATATCGAGCAGTACTCAAAAAATGTGTAATATCAGCATACCATGGAACTTGTGTCTCCACAGTAAAAAGTGATGCATCCGGCAAATCATCTTCCACACCTTCCTCCTTGTCTGATGTTAATATTCGTGAGAGATGATCTGCTAAGACATGAGCTCTACCAGGATGAGTAACTATTTGAAAATCAAATTCTTGGAATAACAACATCCAACGAATCACACGTCCTGAAAGTTCTGCTTTATTAAGCAAATACTTTAATGCCTCATGATCAACATATATGGTAAATTTATTCCCTTATAAATAATGACAAAATTTTTCCACTGCAAATACCATTGATAGGCATTCTTTCGCAGTGGTGGTATAATTCCTTTCTGCATCACTTAAATTCTGACTCGCATAATAAATTAGATGATCCACCTTATTATCATCTGCTTCGCACAAAACAGCCCCTACAGCATGCATAGATGCATCCGCATGAATATGAAATTCTTTTGTCCAATCTGGGGGTGCTAATACTGGTTCAATTAACTTTTGTTTAAGAAACTCAAATGCTTTCTGGCAAACATCATCCCAAGTAAAAGGAGTATCCTTTCGTAGCAGATTTGTCAAAGGTGATGCCACCTTTGTGAAATCTGAAATAAATCTCCAATAATAATTTAGATGTCCTAAAAAACCACGCAATTGCTTAAGATTTGTTGGAGGTGGAAGTGCAGAAATCTTTGCAATTGCTTAAGATTTGCAGAAATCTTTGCAATTTTAGTTGGATCCATAGCAATGCCCTCCTTAGAAACGATATGCCCCAATAAGGTTCCTTTTGGCACTCCAAAAACACATTTATCAGGTTCAAGGAGATGCCTACGTCATCACTATGCTCAAACACTTGCGTTAGTAGCTTAGGCATTTCTTTTGTCGTCCCATAGACACAAAAATCGTCTAGAAAGACTTCTATCCATTGACGCAGAAAATCTTGATAGGCTACAATCATAACCCTTTGAAATGTTGCGGGTGCATTGCACAAACTAAAAGGCATTACTTTATAAGCAAATGTACTCCATTCAGTAGTAAATGTAGTTTTGGATTGATCTTCAGGATGAATTAGTACTTGGTTGTAACCACTGAATCCATCCATGAAAGAATACAGCTCATGACCAGCAACCTTATCAAGTACCTGATCAGTAAATGGCAGAGGAAAATGATCCTTACGTGTTTTGCTATTCAGCTTTCTATAATCAACACAAATACGAATCTTCTTACTATTCTTCTTGGGTACTACCACAATTGGAGACACCCATTCACTGTATGCAGCAGGATATGAGGTTTTTATGAGATTTCATGATAAATGAGGTTTTTATAGAGTCAATTACGCTAGGTATCTGCTCTAAATTACATGGATGTTGAACATGTAACCTACGATGATATCGACGTAAGATTTTGTTATTCTTTTCTAAACATTCTTGATCATCTACACTCCAAGACCATTGATTATCTTTAAGCTTGAGAATTAACAAATGTAGATTCTCATCCTCCTCGCCCTGAATTTGACAGCCCAAATAATGTATGACTTGTTTCAGTTCCACAAAATTCCTAGGTGTTGCAAGTTCAAACCATCTAAGTTGTGGCTGGCCCGTCCCATAGATAGTAAAATCCATTACTCTTTCTTTTGGATGAGGCAACACTACCTCTTGCATATTTTGCAATTTGACCTTGGTGGGTTCAGATTGGACTCGTTGATAACCAACTAGTGGTCCCCTAGAATAGCGATACATCTTTTGCGTAATTCCATTGAAACGCTTAAAAGAATGCCACAACCAGGGAACACTTGTAGGGTTTTTTTCTCTTGAATCTCTGGCTCAAAAATACCCTTAGATTTATCTTTTTCCCAAAAACCTATTAGTTTTTTCATATTCCTCCCAATAATTCATATCCATAAGTAAAGCTTGTTCCATCTATAACTCCCTGCCCCACTGAATTTAGACTTCTGTTCTTCTAAATAAAATTCTAAAAGCAAGATTTCATCTAGATATCGCCTTTCTCTATACTAAAACTCTGCCTTTTCCTTTTGCAACTCAGTAATCTTCTTCATTGCTTCATTTACAGCAGTTAACGTTGCCTCATTGTCTACTTCCAATGCCTCGTTCAATTCTCTAATAATCCTAACGTAATTACCATGATGTTCACGAGAAGTCTGTGAAAACCTATTAAAAGTCGAAGCTGAATCATCCTCATCCTCACGAGATGGTGGACTTTGTAAGGATTTGCACCCATGCCTACTTCTCCTTTGTCTTTCCTTTCTTTCTAGTTGGTAATGATAAATCCTTTTGGCTCTATCTGGCAGTTGTCCAAATCCAAAGGGTAAAGCATTTTCCCAATAAGAAAGAGCTGCTAAAATCCTACTCTCAGGCATACTATTATTATTATGAGTAACATCATCTTCTTCCATACTTTTTGAAGAGGTTATTGAGATGTTAGCCACATCAGATGTCATTAACTTAGGCATCTCTTCCTCCTCTAATTCATCCATAGAAACCTCTTCTGGCCTATTGTATGCAAAAAATGCATTTTCTTGATTATTATCTTCTTGATCCATGGATAACTAAAAACGTGTTTCAAGCGAATCATCAAAGTATTCTGCTTCCTCTGCAGAAAGCATTAAGCAGTCTAGGGTTGTACCTTCGGATGTAGACAACCAGTGAGTAATATCACTATCCGAATCATTGTCAGATGAAAACATTACAGCATATTCACCAATACCCATCTGTTCTACCTTGTGAGGCTGATGTACTATGTTGACCTCTACTTTCTCTGCTCCTGCTGGGTGTGGTGTTTTAAATAACCAGGCATAAGGCCCTTCATGATCAGTCCTCTCCATTTTCGAATCATAAAACTCATTGTTGGATCTCTCATCCATTTCACTAATTGCCTCATCTCCTGACTCTTTCAAAAATCCTCTTGAAATAACTTGTATTTTAACCCTATCATTTCTAGGACAAATCACAATTGAACCTTTATACCAGACTTGAATGCATCTTGCTTGGTATAACCAGGGTCTTCCTAGCAACACAGAATAGGAAAAGATATTGGTATGTGAATGCACTACCAAATATTTTACATAAAATTCTAATCTAGCCAACACTGATTTTACATTTCTAAGTAACCCCAAAGGAGTTACTTTTCTCTGATCAGCCACCCGTAAAACAATACGAGCAAGTTCTAGATCCTTCAACCCTAATTCTTGCATTGCCTGTTTTGTCATCAAATTAACTGTTGAGCCACCATCCAACTGCACTTCATGTAGCAAGTGGCCATTAATAGTAGTATCGATGAGTGGAGCTCCTGGATCCACAAGCAAATCTACTATTTTCACATCCTTAGTTGTTTTTCTTTTAGAAGAATTTTCACTTACTTTGGAAGCATTAATCTCAATCCTCTTCCTTCGACGCCGAACTAATTTACGATAAAGTTGCTTCCGATAAACAGGTGCTATTTCTAGTAATTGCCGAAGGTTAATGGTCAATGATATTTCTTCTAATGCAGCCCAAAGATCATAGGTCTTATTTCCTACTTCCGATTGCTCTTTACTTCCTTCCTTAGGAGGAATTAATCTTTCAGGAAAAGGAGCTACTCCCACTTGAATCTTAGGATTTGCTAAGGGCACAAGTAATAATAGATGGTTAGAGGAATGCTGTGGAGAATCCGATTCAGGTAGTTCTACATTAGGATCTATGTCTTTAGATTTATCCTTCACTGCTCTGTTGAATTTTGGACTCTCTTCCTCTAAACCTTGCTCCTTTTGTTGTTGCTTTTGTGTCCTACTAATGACACCGATCATAGGGTCAACCTTAAAGGTCACTTTACGAGGTATAAATTTTGACTTAACTCCAGTATCTTTCCTTATTATTTCTACTTCAACTAAATTTGCAGCAGACGTTGAAGGTTCATTAAAGGCTTGTTTACCTTTGTCAGTAATTTTGTTATCCTCTCTCTTAGGGAAATTCTCCTCATAATGTCCTTCACCACTGCACTTCCTGCAAAGAGGAGTATAGTCTTGATTTTTATGTGCATTTGGACAATACGTAGCTATGTGACCTTCTTGTTGGCATCGATAACAAATTACTGGTCCCCTAGGCCGCTGTTGTCCACCCTGCCCCATTGGATTACAGAAATTTCTATTGTTTCTTCTAAAAGGAGAATTTCTCCCTCCATTGGTATCACTATTATAATTGTTTCGGGGTACTGGAGGTCTACCTTGAGTTGGCAATCCTCGTGGCCTAAAAGGTTGATTGGGTGGTCCAATCTCATAAGTTATATTATTACGATCCATATAATTATAATTCGTTTGCATTGAACGAGCTTGTTGTTGCTCTTGCCCTATCTTATGCCAGCAATTAGTATCCAAATGCCCTATCTTAAGGCAAAAAGTACAGAATGGTGGATGATCAGGTATTAATCTTGAAGGTGTCGGACACTTTGTAGCCACATGACTGTAACCATGACACTTACCACACCATATATTTGATCTAGGTGGGTTTGAAGTTGAGTTTCCCAACGATTGTTGTGCACTTGGACTTTGTGTTGTTACCAAATAAATTTCCTTCAAAGGTGCTTGTATTGCACTCATAATTTCCTCCTTCAATTTTCCTAGGGATTTCGCAATAATATCTTCTACTTTTGCTTCATCAAGAGGTGATTGAGGTTGCGGCATAGAAGGCATTCCTGTCTGTATCATATAGGTTGGAATTGAAGTGTACGGATTTAAAGGTACACTTGACAAATTTGAACTTGCAGTTACCGAGGAATTTAAAGGAACGATCACATAAGACACATTCTTAGGTACCGCGCCTGAAGTGCTGGCAGGGTATTCCATCCGAGGTTCCTTGAATAGATCCCTCCATCATTGTTAACTAAGATGCACTTCTTCCCACCATCTAGCATACGTTTTAGCATCTGCTAGCGTAGCTAGTCGTTGTAAACTAACATGCTGATGAACTTCAGGATTAAGCCCATCAATAAACTCACATTTTTGCATGGGATCATCAGGAGCGAGATTCATCTTGCGAATGATTGTCTCCATATGCTCAATGTAATGTTCAACACTTTCAGTTGCTCCTTGAGATAAATAATCTAATTGAAGAGCTAATCTATCTTGAAAACCTTGTCACCTAAATTTTTCGAGAAAAACTCTTAATAAGGCAGCATAGGTTCCTTTATGTTGAGCATCCAGGTCCCCATACCACCTCGCTGCCTCATCTTTTAATGTTGCAAGGAAGATATGAAGCTTTTGGTCGTTGTCTATTATCTTGTTGGCGACACAAGTAACCTCAAATCGTTGCGAATGGGCATCGGGATCTTCGTCCCACAGTCCCCCAAATTGCGTAAAGTCAGCTAATCTGACTGGGTTTCGAGCCATTGTTTCCTTAAATAGTGTTCCTAGTCCAAAATCTGAAGTAGAGTTAGACCACACGGGTTCCTTGGATTCTCTGAATAAGGATCTTAATCCAAAGTCATACACAGCTCTTGATTGCTCTCTTTGATGGGGAATACGAAACAAAGAATGTAATCCCAAATCTGCAACTCGATCTATCCACAAGAGTTCTTTTGGTGCTTTAAATAAGTAGTTTAACCCAAAAGTAGATTCTAAATTCGAACTAAATGTAGATTCGTTACTCCCTATAGTGGCATTAGCTTCACTCTCCACGCTCTCACTTTGCATACTCTTTACCTCAGTAGGACTATCAGTGCTTGAAACCACTCGATCCCACTGGTATGAAGCCGCTTCACTTTCCTTTGATGGTGTTTTATCAAATGAGATGGTAGGCTCTAAGGATTCTACGTTTGAGTTAGACATAGCATCTATCCCCAAGTTCACTAATGCGTTGACCCTCTCAAGCCTTTCTAATAACCAAGCCTCCTGTCGCGCCGCTCGTTCTCTAGCTCGCTGATCTCTAGCTTCGTTTTACTGCCTCCGTCTCTCTTTTGAATTCATCCACGATTACTAAACTAGCTCTTACTATCATACTCCAAAATTACGCTCATTTTATTTGAAGCTATAAAATTAGGTTTTCGCTTGTATGCGCGCTTAGAAGGTTCAAAAAAGTTGGCAACTCTAGGTCTATTTTCCCATATGGCAACTTTTCTTCTTGCTCGGAGATTAAGCCTAAGATTTTAGCAACCTCTCTAACGTCTTTTGTGTCAAAAGTAATTTTTAGACCTCTGGATACACGTATCCAGGGCAGCACATCATCCCAGACCACTCTTCTAAAGGTTTGGTAAAAGCTGCGATAATACCAATCGAAGTGGTACAATACACTAATTGTATTTATCTCTACTACATATATTAGCCCAAAGTGTGTTGCTAGTAGAACTATGGTTTGCGCACAATCGTTATAACCCCAACTCCAAGAGGATAATTGCTCTACATCCACAGTTAATTTAGGGCCAAAATATTCGCCTCCCTCTACTAATTCTGTGTCTCTCGCTCAATCTAGCACTCTTCTTTGGCACTCTTGGGGCAAATTAGGAAAATAGTCCCTTAGAAAAGAGACTGCGTATTCACTCATAAATAACACCTAGGATTTAAATACCCTAGGAAAATTGATCACCCGTTCGAGCGCACTTGGCTCCCAACAGACGCACCAAAAAATGACTGGCCAAAGACCAAGCCACTTTTAACCAGGTCGGCAAGCCAACTCCTAAGAATTGTTGCACTAAACAGGTGATTGTTACTACTAACTATACTAATTTGGTTTAGCCTTCCATTATTTTTATGCCGTTTGTTCGTAATAGTCCAAATATAGATATCTAAACTCCAGTAAACATACTTAATCTCACACTTCGTTTCTTTTAAAATTTTACAGCTAGGTCTTTATATTGGACACTAAAACACTAAACCTATGATAACTATAGTTTCCCTCCATCTTTCAGGAATGGCTCCTTACAAATTTCTCCTGCCATACTAGTAGCGGTTTATCCAGGGAGTTTTGATGTCTGACTTTAAGAAATTTGTTTCAAGGTATAGATCCCTTGGATCTATTCGAATATCTCCTTTTAAATTCCTTTTTATATTTCTCTTCTCCAACTAATTAAAAATAATTCCTTTTATTTATTTAAGTGATAGCAAACATTCAAAATACATTTTCTAACGTACCATAAACCCATAATTTTAATTCCTTATAACGTTTCCCCTCTCCGTATTGCAATTTGTCGTTGCTTTTTAGTGTTTAGATCATTAATTCATTTTGCGAGAATAACGTCCTTTCTTTCTTCTTCTTTACTAAATACCAATCAGGATAAAAACAAATACTCTCTACACTCCAGCGTAAACACATATATAGTTTATTTTAAATCCCCATATTTCCCTTTAATTTATCACTTAGACCTAGTGGCCCTCCACTCATAATTCTTGCAATCATTAGATTTTTGTAAATGTAAATAAAATGTAGACATTTAATATAGATGCTAAGACTTCATCCCATGCCATCTAATCATTAAATTGTTAATTTTTATGTTGCTTTTAATTTAAACCAAATATTGTAGCTGAAATCTGACATGATTAATTATTACAAAGTATTATTAAGCTTCTTATTCTTACCCTCTCATATTTCATAAATTTCCACACCACGGATAATCTCTATTTATCAAAACCAAAACACCATATCTTAACGCAAGCATTTCTTTAAGGAAAAATTTATTAAATTGTTATTTCTTTCCTTTTAATCCTTACAAAAATTCACTAATAACTCAGAAGCTATCTTTTCAGCCTTTCACTAGGAATCCATAATTTTCATTCATAAATAACACATTTTATTTAAATAAAAACTATGATTTTTCTTTAAAAATAACCATTATTGAAATTTTAAATATATTAAAAAACCTTTAAATATTATGAAAAAAATTCACTAAATTTCTAAAGACATAGCCTTTATCAAAAAAATATCATAAGTCATATTGGATCAACCAAAAATTTTGTAAAAATTCATATATGTCAAATTTGAACCATTTTAAAGCATTTTTCACTATTTTTGATTTTTAGAAAATAATTCTAGGTGCACATAAATGTAGACAATCATTCAACACAAAAAAACAAGTTTCAAGGCATTTTATAAAAATACCAAACTCAACAGTTACTCATACTATATCATTTATTTTAGATAAATGAATTAAAACGCTTATGTGTTAAACCGCCGGTCGTCGTCATGTCCTTGGAGGCCGCATCCTTATGTTGTTCAGCCAATGTCTATCTTCTAGCGAGTCGTGTCAAATGCGAGCTCATCATTTTGTTTTACTTCCCCACAGTTTCCCTAGATGCTTCTACCAGCCTGTACTCTCATTTTGGGTGGGTACATTGAAGCTCCACTTTGATGTTAGAGGAAGAATCATGGCAATGACCATCTAGGAAGCATGAATTTAAATTCTCTCCTCTTGCTCTTCTCTGATTGGGATTATGATCAATTTTGTTGGCTTTGATTTGGATTTTGGAACCCCCTATTGCTCTCCCTTCATCAAGTTGTCATAGGAATGAAGGCGCCCTCTCTTGCTCTTAATCATGACCTCCAAGGAGGCTCTCCCTCCTCTTGAAATCGTCGTTGTGTTGAGATGGAGGTGCTCCATGTGGCCCCAAATATACATTCTCTATTTGTGTCTTATCCTTGTATGGTGTTCCTTTGAAGGCGCTATTCTTCTCTTTGACGTCATAACTTCCCTTTCTAGTCTTTAACCTAGGTATTTCAAAATCATCCGTGTCCCAGTCTTGCTCAATAGGTTCGGTGACAGGCTTAGCAAGAGATGGGGAAGGATCCATGGTATGAAGTCACGAAAGAGAAGGTCATGGAGTTTGCCAACAATGGTGCTCCTGATAGGCACACCCTTAACAGAAGAAAACGAGTGTAGGAATCTTGAGGTTTCGAAGAGAAATGCCTTTTAGAGCGAGCAGCAGGCGCAATGATTGATATCTGTGGGTGTGTCTCTCTCTCCCTCATCTTTGTCGAGATGATCACAGTCCCCCTTCTTCCTTCACATGGCTCCCTCATCAATCGGCACCTCCTCTCTCTCCTACAGACAATGGCTGCCTTTTCTCTCTCCTTCTCTCGTCCATCCACAATCCGGATCCTGCAATGTTTTTTTTTGTATGGCGTCGCACCATATCAAGAATGTATGCTTGGTTTCCTGTAACCCATATCCCTTTCCCTCGCCAGTAAATCTTTTTGTGAAATCATCATCTTCGTTGGGCTTGCTAGATCCTTTTCTGCAATAATTGGTTCCTTGTATGCAGGTGGGGATTCAGGAAATCTCGAGTGACAAGAGTCAAAATCTAGTAATTCATCAAGCAATGCATCCTAACAAGGTTTCAAGAGTCTCTCTCTCTCTCTCTCGTGCGGATGATGGCATCTCTTCCCTTTCTCTTGGCAGTTCGCATCCCCCCCTTTTTCACGCATAACTACCACGCCCATATTCACCACCTCAATCTCCTACATGACCTTGACCATAACCTAAGCATTGCCCTAACAAGCAATGTAAAATCTATTCCAACTAATTGTTCCCACTTGGTGTGTCCATTTCCTGTCACTATATCCTTTTCACTTCATATGTTGTTTTCTAGCTATCCTTGACACTACCTAGTTGGCAAAAAGGCCCTTTATAAATACTAGGTGGCTTGGTCGATATTGCCAGCTAGTGTTGCTGCTATGCTTCATACAGTTGGCAGACTTCGAGTTTTAGTGAGTTCTCTCTAGTTCTTCTAGGTTCTCTTGCAATTATTCATATCCTTGGAAGCTAAGGGGATGGTCAGACATCTTATGAGTGGGAATCCACAATGATGGATCATCTTTGTGTAATGCTCTTGTACCTTTAGTGCCATCTCAATTTTCTATTGAGGGCTTTGACACAATTCTCCTTTGTTATAACCTAGGCTCATCAAACTCAAAGGGAACTGCATAATCTTCCATGGATGACATGATTTCTAGTGGCTCTAAGGATGTGGATTGCATAAGCTCAAAGGACTTCATTTTGCAAAGTCCTACAGTCTCTAATTCTTGGTCTCCATAGCCTATGCCTTGCAAATGAGATATAAGAGCTTTTCTTGTTTGTACACAGACCAAAGGTTGAGTTTTGTATCGACATTTCTTGGATGAACTGCAAGGACACGGCCTCCAAAGACAGCAACAACGAACACCGCATCTGTAGTAAATTAAGATAAAAAGTTTGTAATAGGGTGTCACTTATATATAAATTTGCCAAAAAATTGTTGCAATAGATGGCATGTTTTTAGATGTTGTCACAGTTTTAGCCCCAGGTGACACAACAAGAAAGGGAATCGTAGACATGGGAGCTGGGGTTAGTGTGCTTAGCCACGCAGTGCTTCAGACTTGGGGAAACCCGCATGTCGAAACTACTAGGTTTAATGTCACGTTAGCAAGCGGTATGAGAGTGAAGCCATTTGGGGTACTTGAGAATTGGCCAGTGAAGATCGCAAGTGTCTAGTTCTCTGTTGACTTTATAGTCATGAAGGGAGTGGACTACGATATCCTATTAGGCCAACCCTGGATGCGCAATGCTAGAGTCATCGAAGTTTGGGATAACGGCTTGATCTTCCTTGGAAATAGAATGGATGCCGTAAGGATAGAGGTGGACACTTGGAAGACCTCACCAGTCAACCTAGATGCCATCTCTGCTATGCTCAAGGGTAACACTCAGGTCAAGAAGTCTTATGGGCCCTTGACCAAGTATATCCCATGCCCAGAGGATGAGCGGGATTGGATGCATGTTCTCGCTACAATCGACCTGCCATTCTTAGATCATGAGGCATATGAGCAAGCCATCAAAACGATCAGCAAGTCTAACGAAGCACTCTCTATACCAGTCTGCATGATGGCAGGAAGCCTCCGTGGAAAGCCTAAGCCTGTCACCTTCCAAGTACCATCCAACAAAAGGGAACTCCAGGGGATACTGGAATACCTAGCAAACAAGCTAGCTGGCAATCTAGCTGCAAACTTCAAACCACTCCAAGATCTCTTAGAGGAATCCAAGTGGCAATGGACCATGGTGCATGATTTAAACCTCATGTATAACTGGGCCCTAGTTCCTGACCAACGACACGAGACATACCAAACCCTAGGAGACGACGAGTAGTCGGATGACAAAGATTCTAGCGACAAATACGAAGACTGCCAATCCTTCAGTGATGAGAGCGAGGGTGAAGTAGATACCGTAGAATACGACACTGAAGGACAAGAAATTGAGCAGATATGAGCAGACTCCAAGCCACAAAAAAGGCAGACCTTTAGGGTAGAGCGAGGAGTCATGCGCATGGAATGTGATCGCACTTGGTTGGAACACGTAGGCATCATAGACCTTGAGCAAGCAGGCCTAGCCCAGCCAGGAACGACATCAGTACTTAGGACTGAATCACCATCTGAACAGCGGCCACCAAGGGAGACCACCTCTTCTAGCGAAGATGGAGGGTTTGACTCTGAATCGAAAGTTAGTTCGGATAGTGATCCAGAGATCCCTAGGCCGCCCACGACCAGACGTACCAAGGGGGACCTACCCGTCCACCTGAGGCGCAGACGGTTAAGGCAGGAAAAGGCAAAGCAACCCAGGGATACACGAACAGAAGAACAACGAAAGCCGCAGGACCTCCCTAAACGCTTCACGAAATTCAAAAAAGGGGATAGGGTAGTAGTTCTATTAGGTGCCAAACGTCAAGGGCAGATAAGTGAACCAATCGAGGGACCAGCCAAAGTCAAGGAGGTAGACTTATCCCAGGAAGGGGAAACACCCCGACCAATATTCATTGCCGATGACTTGACTGATGAAGACGAAATGAGTCTTGTTGCTCTCTTGCGAGAGTATATAGACGTGTTTGCCTGGTCCTTAGAGGAGCTTAAGGGGGTAGATCCGAGTGTTGTGACTCACAACATACCCATGACACCAGACGCAATGCCGGTCAAGCAGTGAGACCATACCCTATAAATCCAAATCATGCTCATGCTATCAAAGAGGAAATTGACAAGCTGATGAGAGTTGGATTCATTTACGAAATTGAGCACACAAACTGGGTATCGCCCATAGTCATTGTGATGAAGAAGAATGGAAAAATCCAAGTGTGCATCGATTACAAGAAGGTGAACGCTGCTACAAAGAGGGACAACTATCCTTTGCTGTACACCGAGCACATGCTTGAGAGGGTGGTAGGCAAGGAAGCCTACAGTTTTTTGGATGGCTCCTCAGGGTACAACCAGGTGCAAGTGTATCCTGCGGACAGGCACAAGACCACCTTTGCCATTCAGTAGGTCGTCTTTGCATACATAGTCATGCCCTTCGGGTTGACCAATGTCCCTGCCACTTCCAACGTCTCATGTGCACCATCTTTAAGGATATGCTTTGCAAGGAGTTAGAAGTCTTTGTTGACAATCTCTGTGTCCACTCGACCTGGATCGAACACTTAGACAAACTCCGCGCAGTCTTTGAGCAATGTTGCTTGTATCATCTCTCCTTGAACCCCTTAAAGTGCCACTTTTGGGTTAAGCACGGATGCATCTTAGGGCACGTGGTTTTGAAGAACGGCATTGCCACTGACTTCTCGAAGGTCAGGGTTATTATTGACCTTCACTCCCAATTAACTACAAGGGAGTTCAATGCTTCTTAGGCCATACGGGGCACTATCGGTGGTTTGTACTGGACTATGCGTTGATCGCCAGACCATTATACAAGCTGCTGATCGTTTTCGAATGGACCGAGGCATGCCAACAAGCGTACGAAGAATTGAAAAAGGCTCTAACAACAGCACCAATTCTACGAGCCCCTGATTGGACCATTACCTTCCACGTGCACATCGACACTTCTAAGTTTGCCATGGGGGTAGTGTTGTGCCAACTTGGCGACACAACTTAGATTATCTAGTGAGCTTTGCTAGCAAACAACTCATTGAGACGGAAATGAACTACTCAACAACAGAAAGAGAGGGATTAGCCATGGTGTTTGCTGTAAAGAAATTCCGGCATTATCTTTTGGCCACACCCTTTACCTTCTTCGTGGACCATCAAGCCTTGCTCTATCTTGTAAACAAATCTTGCGCTACAGGATGCATAGCTCGATGGCTCCTTCTGCTTCTAGAGTTCGATTTCTCCGTGGTAGTACGAAAGGGAAAACAGCATTACATGGCTGATCACATGTCACGCATCCCCACACGAGAAGCCGCTGGACAAGGTATCGTTGATGAATTACCCGATGCCCATCTATTTAACCTGTCTAGCAAGAGAGAGTGTTTCAAGGCTGATCTCACGCCATATTGGACGGATGACATAGTCCAAGTGCTTGAGCACGGACTGCCTGAGCGACCAATAGAAAAAGCCCGACTTAGGCAATTAATCCTTGAGATCCAGCCCTATCAGCTGATTGCAGGCCAACTCTTTAGGTTGGGGCAAGATGGATTGCTGTGTAGATGCATATGCAAGCACGAGATGCACGATGTGCTCTCAGAGGCACACAGCAGCATTGCGGGAGGACACTTTAGCGGGGACACGACAGCACGAAAGGTGCTGCAGTCTCAACTGTGGTGGCCCACACTTTTCCGCGACGCAGCACGATTCGTCAAGCATTGTGACGAGTGTCAACGGACAAAAGTCTCGATTCGCAAGGATCAGATGGAGTTGACCCCAGTTATTTCTCGATAAATGGGGCATCGACTTCATAGGACCCATCAGTCCTGCGGCACAATATTCACAAGCCAAATATATCATTGTGGCCATAGACTACCTCTCACAAAATGGGTAGAGGCAAGAGCGACACGTAAGAACGACGCTAGGACGACTGCCAAGTTCTTATGGGAGCAAGTGATCTCATGATTCGGCTGCCCCATAGAATTGGTCAGTGACCAAGGCACGCACTTCATCAATGAAGTGATAGTGCACCTCCAGTCCACCTTTCTCATGATCCATCGTAAATCCTCACCATACTACCCTCAGGCGAATGGCCAGGCAGAATCAACTAATAAGATTCTTGTCAATGTCCTAACTAAAGTAGTCTCAGCCTCATGCAGCGACTGGGACAACAAGCTGATGGCAACTTTGTGGGCCTACCGCACATCTTATAAAACGGTTGTCGGCCAAACCCCCTTTAGGCTGACCTATGGAACTAAGGAAATTCTACCATTAGAATTCTTCGTTCCTAGCCTGAGAATAGCCCTTCAAGAATGATGGGAAGGGAAGGAGGCATGGATGCAACGCCTCGTCGAGCTCGAACGCCTATCAGAGACCTGTCTTCTAGCCACCCATGCACTTATATGTGAGAAGGCCCGTCTCAAGAGTTGGTTTGACAAGCATGTCAAGCAGCGCGACTTTGAATGGGGCGACTTAGTGCTCCTCTACTCCGTTAAGGGACATAAATAGAAAATGAAAATTTGAGGCCTTGGACCCTTCAAAGTTCGTGCGATCAGCCGCACAGGCAATGTAGAACTCGAAACCTTAGACGGTGAGGGAATAGGCTTCTCCAATGGCAGTCATGTCAAGAAGTACTACCCTCCCACCCATCCTTTGCACGAGCCCCCGATGTTAGAACCGCCTGTCAAAGTACGAGTGGCCACAATCACGGAGATTGATGATGAGGATGAGGAAGCCATAGAGCCCGCATACCTCCATATAACGGTCACTGCAAAACAAACCTGTGCTTTCAACGCTCTGATCGATGAGGGAGCAGACTTCAATGTCCTAACTCACGATCATTGGGCCAAACTTGGCAACCGACCACTTCAGCCCACGAATGCTAAATTAAGCCCATATGGGGCCCATTCCTACGCACTCCTCGGCAAGTGCAAAGTAGTCGTTTCTATCGAGTCTGAGACTGTTGCAATGATTTTTTACGTGTTGCCAAATGCTAAAGACGCAGGCACGGAGTCACTACTAGGACGCACTTTCAAAAAGCACACTCACTGCAATGTTGATTATGAGTTGCAACACATCCACCTCGCAATAGGCAACGTTCGCTTTTCTATTCAATCTGTAAATAATGTCTTTATATTACACCCTTCTGTATGTAAAAAACATATAAAAATTGTATTTTAAAAATACTTTATTTTGAACTCACGTGATGCACACATATATTCATGAGTAATTTACCCGAGGTCATTGCATTAATAAATTGTTGATAATATTTGACTAATGATAGAAAGCAATGCACATCTTTAGGAGTATGTGGTCGACTCATAGCGATGATAATCTTTATTGGTGTTGCAATACCAAACCGAGCTAACCCATGGCTCAAACGCAACCCATAGGGCACTCCAAAGATGCATTTCCTTGAATTGAGAGTGTAGTGGGAGCTCATGCTCAATCGCGAAGACTCACGGGCCGCTTCTTACTTCAAGTTTTTCAAGCAAGCACAAATGGCTATCTCTCACCTAGCTAAATGAGTATAGTGAGATTACCTTGATGCCCGAATGAGTAGGCTCCTCCCTCAATCAAGCCGGTAGCTCCACGATTCGAGATAAAATCTCAAGCCTCCTCCTTTGAGCTCCCTTCTCCATAGTCGCGTGCGAGACAAGAGGAGAGAAGAGAAGAGAAGAGCAAGAGAGGAGATGATGGGGAGAACTTCTTCTCCAAGATTCCTCACTCTCACACACTCCCTCTCTCAAGCACACACAAGAAAGTAAGAAGGAGAGAAGAAGAAGAAACCACTTTTGCCGCACACCAAAAGAATGATCTCCTCATTCACTTTTTAAGTTTATATACAAGCCCTAAATTCCTTGGGCACTTGTCCCTTTTTTTTACATGATCAGACATCTTGCCAAGGTCCTCTTTTCCTATTCCCTTCTAGTTGCCTTATCCCCTCACCTATGTCCGTTTAGACTTTACAACTCACACAGAAGGTAGTTGGGCGCTCTTCTAAAATGAATTACATTGCGCCCCACACTTTCCTTGTGAGAGCCCTCAAAGGTTCTCCTTTATCCTTGAGAGAGCCTCATTCATCCTTGAGAGGACCTCCTTCATCCTTGACATGACCTCCTTCATCCTTGAAAGAGACTTGCTAAAATATTCGGTGCTCTTCCACATTTGTTTTAAGCTTGCCTTCTCCTCCACTTCTCCTGCCTGGGTAGAATGAGCTTCTTCATTCACTTTTTGACTTGGGCTTCCTTGGTCTTCCTTTGCTTATTTTTGGTTGCATGATCCATGTCCGTGACATGTCTTGTAATATTACCCCCCTCCTAAATGAGTGCCAATCCCATGGTACTTGCAGGTTTGAGCTGATGAAGATTCAATGATTTGACATGCAGTCATGTGAGTCGATGATAATGGGACCTTTGAAGTTGGTGGCTTGCATTGCTTGGAGTTACTTGTAAAGAAAAGAAGGTGCACTACTGAGGGGTATAGTGGTACATTATGCTCATGCTAGTGAAATTGAGAGTTTGGTTGAATGGCCTGGGTGTTGTCCCACACTTGAGGACCTAGTTCGTGCCCAAGGGAGTGCAGTGAGTGTGGCTTAGGGAGACAGGTCTAACCATAGGCAAGGGTGACCTCCCTAGGTATGTCATGCCCTTGATGTGCTCTAAGAATGATGTGGGGAATCAAAAATGGGCTAGGGGGTTAGGGATGGAGCTAGTCAACCAAAGCCACCTAATGTTCCTAACTTGAGGACCCCTAGATGGAGTGACTGTGGCCTACATGTAACGACATCATTCGCTTGCTTTCCCCATGAGTCCCTTCTAGTGGTCTCGTAGTCTTCCTCTTTCCTTTTTTCTCTTTTTTTTTCTTTTCTCTTATTTTCTTCTATTTTCTTATTTATTTATTTCTTTTTTCTTTTAAAAAAATATAAATAGATGAAGATCTAGTCCTAGTCATCGAAGTCATGAGAGGGAGGAGTTGGGGGACTTAAAAGATTTGTTAAGGAATCTCCAGCTTTGCATGTGTCCTTTGAGGTAGGATTTCTCTACCCTTTGAGGTAGGATTTGCATGAGCCTCTGTTCCCCATTGGGTAGGATTTCTCTCTCTCTCAAAGGTCCACCTATCCCAACCTCCTTTTGACATCGATCACCTCTTCCACCACCTTGGTTGATAATACCCTACTCAATGTGGTGGGGAATCAAATATCAAAGTCGAATGGCTCGTGGTTATTCTCCCTCTACTCCCAAAATATGAGTTCATTGTTATAGTTTACCAGGAAGCAATCTTCTCTTGGTGGGATGGGCATTGTTGGCATAGCTGCTAGTTGAGCATTCAGTCGTCTTTGAGCATTCTCAAGCATTTGTTTCCTTTTCTTTTTGAGCTTAGCTTTTATAATAGTAGGGGTGTCCATTTGTTGTGGCTCCTCTAGTCGTGGGGAAGGAGGTTGTGAGACTAGCTCCTCCTCTTATTATCCCATTTCCAAGCTTGGCCCTGTCTCTTTGGCTGGCCTTTGCATTTCCTCTCTTTTGTGCTCTTGTGGCCCTCCTTCCTCAGGCCCTAGTACCTATGCTTAAATGTGCAATCAATGTCTCAAGACCTTGCGGGCAGTTTCCAGGTTTTCCCTCCTCCTCTTCAGATTGCATGGTGTCTAGGAGAGTGTTGAGAAAGGTACGTTGTTGGGCTTCTAAATAGATTTCTGCAAGTTGCCCTGCTTTATGCTAATACTTTGTCACATTTTCTACAAGGTCTAGCTGGCTCGCCAAGCTTCTCACCCTTCCTTCGCTTGTGTCCACCCATTCATCTAATTTTCTCTTCATTTCCTCCAAGCTCTCATTGTGCCTTTGGGCTAATGCCCTTAGCCTCCTATGCTACACCTCAATTTCTCTCTCCAAGCAAATTTTCTCTTCTTGGTCAGAGGCTACTCTCTTTTCCAAGTCCTTTATGTGCTTTTGGTGCCTTCGGCTTCTCTCTTCTTCCACTGCTACTAGGTGCTTTGCAGCATCGTGGATCTTTTCATTCTCCTTTTGTAGGTCTTGATACAATCCAACTAGCCAATTATAATGGTGTTGTAGGCTCATGAGGTTTTTTGTTTCTACCGTGAGCTTTTCTTGCCACCTTTCCTCTTCTCCTCCCTTGGCCTTGAGCTCCTCCTTTAGCTCATTTATTTCTCTTTGTTACATGGCCATTTGGCCAATTATTTCTAATTGAGAGGTTGCCATTGTCTCCTTTTTAGCCTCAAGCTTAGCAATAGCTATTTTATTTTCTTCTTTTTCCCTCTCTAACTGCGATAGGAGTTCCTAATCATAGTCATCGTTGTTTGTAGACAACGGGAGTGTGGTGGGGGACCGTGGTTGTAGATGTTCTATCTTAGTCATCGTTGTTTGTAGACAATAGGAGTGTGGTGGGGGACCGTGGTTGTAGATGTTTCTATCTTCTGCCTTTTGGGGTCCTCTTTGGACTTCGCATCCACTGGCTGCCAATATTTTTGCTCCAATCAGTGGGGTCCCTCCACTTCTGCCTTGAACTATTTCTTTGTTAACCAGAAAACTGCACCTAGGTTACTAGATCACTGGCTTCCACCATGGCAGAGGAGCCTTGGGTGGGTGCAGAGACTAGGATGGTGGACAGTAGGACAGGCGGGATGGGCTTAATCAAACTCCCTTGCCATCTGCTATTGAGGGTGGCATGTCAATAAGTTCTTGGGAGCTCTTGCTTGGGCATTCCTCTTCATGAGGGCTCATGGCAGCCAGCTCTTCTTTCCTCGAAGGTTGCTCCACTGAGATGCGGATGGCCAGTCTTCTTCTTCCTTTCTCCTCAACTCCTCAGTCTCTCACTTTGCTTTCCTCCTCCCCTCCTCTTCACCTTCATGGATTCCTCTTTTATTATTTTTGCCTCCTCCTTTTCTCTTCTCTTTCTTCTTTCTTTGGTGCTTTTGGACTCACTTTGGGCTCTTTGCAGATCTACTCTTTCTTTTTTCCTACTTTCTTCCTTGGCCTTCTTTTGTGGAGTCTTTTTCTTTGACTTCTTGGCTCCTCCTCGGCTAGATTGTGTTTCCCACTCCCTTTCTTTGTCACTCACTGTCCTCTCGCTGGACTGCTCTTGTTCTTGGCAGGGAGGGGACTTGTTTGGCATCTTGCCAACTTCCTCATCTTCTTGTGCTTTCCCCAAGGCCTCTTTGATGATGGCCATCAAGACCCCTCCGAAGCCAATGGTAGAAGCCTTTGACGATGACGATTTCCTAGCTTTGGAGGCCGGGGATTCCCTTGCAGGTCTTCCAT
The DNA here is from genome assembly GCF_053477565.2 of Lygodium microphyllum. Taxonomy (NCBI): domain Eukaryota; kingdom Viridiplantae; phylum Streptophyta; class Polypodiopsida; order Schizaeales; family Lygodiaceae; genus Lygodium; species Lygodium microphyllum. The sequence goes on along the minus strand of NC_141162.1, from coordinate 24,132,852 downwards.
GTGTGACTAATGCTTTCGTTGAGGTTTCTATTGCCTTTCACATGAAGCCATTTAGGTTCACCTCATTGAAGGAATTGGCAGTGATGCTTTCCAATATTGGCAAATTGATTCTGCTCATCAATGAGTTGTATCTTTGGCTTGAAAATAAGGCATGCACCATTTTTACCTATAGTTGGACTTTAGGGTCAGTGATGTCAGCTAGGCCAATGCCGCCATTGGTGTGGACCATCACTTTGTCCATTCCCAACATGTTGTACGCATCCCTTTTTGGCCATATCTCAACTTTGTAAGGTAAGCCTAGTGCTCTTTGCACCAAATCGGGACTCAGCTTGATTTCCACTTGGCAAACTTCATTCTCTTGATGCACCATGATAGTGCCGCAGTTCTTATTGAATATTTGGGGAAAATTCACACACTTCTCATAGTCCACAGCTTGGCCCACCTTCTCCACATACTTCTATGGTAACTGACATTACTTTACAATTTACCTGATAGCTAGCTCCTCCACTGCAAGGCCATACTTTTCCTACTCTTCCTCTGAGAATGGCAGTTTGCTGGTTTTCTCCTATCTTGCCATTATACGTGCTTGTCATCATGAAGCCATAGCCTGCCCATCAATATTCCTCTCGTAATTTTTGCAGCAAGATGCATAGGAGGTGAAAGAAATGCTTATGAAAAAAAAACTAAAATGCTTAATTATAAACAGAGAATATTTCTTTAGTGGTCCATGCATTTTACAAAAATATCTTACACTTTTACTCAATCAGGAGATGATTTTTACTCATTCTTTCCATTTTTGAACATTGATTGAGGTCCTAGGGATTGTTTTTATGTTCCACACCTTTTATAAATATCCTCCCCCTTAAAGATGAGAAGAATCCTTCCTAGGATTAGAGGTCAAAGGATAAAGACCATTCAATGCATGCTCACTGTGTTTCACCTTTGCATGAGCCAAGTGTAGAAGTTTGGGTTGTACTCCCTTAAAGCATAATGGTTCATGTCAACATGTTGGATGCTTATGTGGGTGAGGTAAGTGAGGGCATCCATGAGGAAATTTCCAGGGTTCATTTGACTGGCTATGTGTAGCTCCTACTTAGTCAACATGTGATCTAAGAAGGGGTGTGTCATGATGTGCTCTTCAAGGGGTTGGTTGCAAATGGTTGTCAACACCCCATAGGAGGTTGGGGCTAGGTAAGTTGGGTCGTATTCTAAGGTCTTGATTTCATGTCTCTGCTCAGCTTTAGTCATGATTTGATAGCCTTCTTGCTCGCATTCAAGTCTGAGAGCATACCATTGTTGCAAGAAAGAGGAGTCGGTAGTCAACAAGCTGTGTCAACTTTGCAATTTCTTGGTCTATGGGGCAAGGATCATGCCCTTGGCGTAAGATGTAATGAAGCATTGCTTGCGTATTTTTTCGCAAGAAATCTCAGTGTCTATGAGGTTCTCAACTACATGGGGAGCCTTAATGAATACAAATTTCAATTCTTCCCATGAGCAAGGTAGTGTGGATACCTCCGTTCCTAAAGGCTCATCTAAAAGACCTAGGTCTAATCGGTCATAGCTTTTAGCAAGTGTGGCAAACGTGGCATCCAAACACTAAAGGAAATCGACCAAGTCATCCCCTCTATTTTCAGCTAAATCTACAACTAAGGCAAGGATCGATCGTCATTTGTAAGAGGGTTTAAGGCCTGGTAGGGAGTTGGGGTGGTTTGTCCAGACTTGATAACTCAACACGACTAATGCTTGTGATTGTGGCTACTCCGGAGTGTGCAATTTTGCCACTTGTGCACTAGACTCAATTTATGATTTTGACTCTTTGTTGCCAAATGCTTGTGAGGCTTGAATAGCACTAACAATGTTGGGTTGAGTTGTTTTGGAGTCAGCAAGCTATAGTTTCGATTGATAGACTTGTTGAGGTATTGCCTGGTCAATGGTATTGGGCTCTAGGCACTTTCTAGCTTGAGATTTTTGCAGTTTCAATGCCACATGAGGCTCTGTATAGTCAGGTTTAAGGGTGGTGTTTGGATAGAGCTATAGGCTCTCTTGATTTTAGGCACCCATATCCAAGAATTTCCCTCGTAATAGCCTTGCACTTGCAATAAGGTCTTGGGGACCCATTACGGCTTGGCCGTTCATTAGTGCCTATAGTTTCTTCATTGCCTCCTAGTTTTTGAGTGTGAGTTTCTAGGCTTGTGAGGTCATGCTTGCATGCTTCTAGGCAGTAGTCCTTTATGTTTAGGCACCCACTTGAATTGTGGTTCAGCATGCAGCTCTAATCTTTGCAATATGCTGTTGGTGTGGCATGGTGAGTCATGACAAGTCTTGACCCCTCCTTAGACTTGGTGGTGAGTTTCTCTACCACTGGCCTTGCGAGCCTTGATGAAGATGTGCTTCCCTTACTAAAAGCTATGACTATTCGTACATTTCCAATAGCCAAGTAAATACGTTGTGAGTCATAGTTGACATTAGAGTGGGCTTGCATTTTAAATGAGCATCCTAATAGCAATTCCTAACCGACATCTTTTGTGTTTGGCAATATGTAAAAGATTATGGGTGTGCTTTTAGACTCATTAGAGGCTATAACTTTACACCTCCCTAAGAGGATATACAATCGATCCCCAAATGGGCTAAGTTTGGCATTGGTAGGTTGTAGTTGCGGGTGGCCAATTTGAGTCCAATGATTGTGAGTCATGATATTGAAGTCAGCTCCCTCAACGATCAATGCGTCAAAAGTGTGGGTCTATTCGGCAATGATTGTTATGCGTAGCTATGCGGGCGCTACTACCACTTCATCTTCCTCCTCAATTTTCATTATTGTGGTGACTCGGACTTTCACAGGGACTCTAGCATGGGAGGCGGATGTAGTGGATGAATGGAAGGGTAGTACTTCTTTATGTGGCTCCCGTTGAAAAAGCCTATGCCCTCTCCATATAGGGTCTTTATCTCTACATTACTGATTTAGTTGATAGTGCAAGCTCAAAAAGGCCCTAATCCCCTAAACTTCTTCTTTTTATGGCCTTTGATTGAGTGCAACAACATTAATTCATCTTGTTTGAATTCTCGCTACTTGACGTGCCAGTTGAATAAATTCTTATGGCGTGCCTTTTCGAAAATCAGCACATGGGTGACCAGAAGTTAAGTCTTTGATAAGCATGTTCTGGCTCGATTAGGAGGTCAGTCCATGCCTCCTTTCCATCCCATCTCTCGGGTGGCTACTCTTAGGCTCGCAGCAAGAAACTCTATAGGTAGAATGGCTTCAGTCTCGTAGGTTAACCTGAAGGGAGATGTCCTACTGCAGTTTTATAAGTTGTTTGATAGGACCATAAAGCTGCCATTAGTTCGTTGTCCTAGTCACTCTGTGAGGCACATACCACTTTGGTCAAGACATTCACTAAGATCTTATTAGGGGACTCGGCTTGAACATTTGCTTGATGGTAGTAGGGTGAGGATTTTTTATGGATGATTAGAAAGGTTGACAGAAGTTGAGTGATCACTTCATTAATAAAGTGCTTGCCTTGATCACTAACGAGCTCAATGGGGCAGCCGAATCATGAGATTACCTGCTCCCAAATGAACTTGGTAGTGGTTCTAGCATTGTTTTTCCTCATGGCCTCGCACTTCTGCCCACACTTGGTGAGATAGTCTGTGATAATGATGATGTACTTGACCTGCAAATACTATGTCATAGGACTAATTGGCCCAATGAAGTCAATTTCCATTTCTCGAATGGTTGTCTTACAATGATTGGACTTAGCTCTATTTTGTCCATGCAAATGCATACCTTGGTCTGTTGGCACTCATCGCAGTGCTTTACAAATCATGCTGCATCTCCAAAAAGAGTAGGCACACACATTTATGTAGCAGGCCATTGTGCCCTAACCTATAGAGTTGTCTCACTATCAATTGATATGGTTGTATTTTAAGAATGAGTCACCTAAGTTGGGCCTTCTCAATGGGTCTTTCATGAAATCCATGCTCAAGCACTTGGACTATGTCGTCTTCCTAGTATGGCATCAAGTCCACTTTAAACAAATCCCTTTTGCTAGACATGTTAAATAGGTGTGTATTTAGTAAGTCGTCTATGATGCCTTGTCCAGCAACTTCTCCTATGGGTATGCAAGACATATGGTTAGCCATGTAGTAGTGCTTTGCTTTGTGTACAACCATAGAGAAGTCAAACTCTAGAAGAAAAAGTAGCCATTGAGTGATGTGTTCCATAGTAACGCAAGGCTTGTTAACAAGATAAAGCAAGGCTTGATGGTCAACAAAGAAGACAAAAGGTATGGCCAAGAGGTAATGCCAAAATTTCTTTACAACAAAAACCATGATCAATCCTTCCCTCTCCATGGTGGAGTAGTTCATCTTAGTATTCGTGAGTTGTCAGCTAGCAAAACTCATTGGATATTCTAAATTATGTTCACCCAGCTGGCACAACACAGCTCCCACGACACACTTTGAGGTGTCAATGTGAACATGGAAGGTTATGGTTGAGTTTGGGGTTTGCAAGATTGGTGCTATGGTTAGAGCCTTCTTCAACTCTTCGTATACATGTTGGCATTTCTTGGCCCATTCTAATATCGCCAATAATTTGTATAGAGGCCTTGTGATTAATGCATAATTTAACACAAATCATCAATAGTACCTTGTATGGCTAAGGAAGCACTAAACTCCCTTGTAGTTAGTTCGTAGTGGAAGATCAACAATCACCCTAAATTTCGAGAAGTCAGTGGCAATGCCATTCTTTGACACCACGTGCTTGAGAATGTATCCATGCTTCACCCAAAAGTGGCACTTCAAGGGATCAATACAATCCACATATTTCAAAGATTGCTCGGAGCTTTCATAGGTGTGCCTTCCAATTAGAGTGGACACATAAATCGTCAACAAATACCTCCAACTCTCATCTAAGCATGTCTTTGAAAATGGCACCCATGAGCCTTTGAAATGTGGCCAATGCATTCGCCACTCAATGCGAAGGGCATGACTACATAGGCAAAGACGCCCCACTTGGTAGCAAAAGCAGTTTTGTGCCTATCATTCGGATGCACTTGCACTTGATTGTATCCGAAGAAGCCGTCCAGGAAAGTGTAGGCTTCTTTACCATCCACACTCTCAAGCATATGCTCAGTGTATGGTAGTGGATAATTGTCTCTCTTCATGGCAGCATTGACTTTCTTGTAATTGGCGCACACTCTGATTATGTACTATCCTACAACAAAGGGGATCTTACACTCTTAATGTTGGTTGTCACCTCCTAGACATACAATTGCAATGCATCTAGGAATTTATCTTCTGATACCATATTTAGATTGCATATGCAAAGTGTATGGAACTTTGTGCTAAAAAGACTTAACTAAAAACTAGCCAAGGTGAAGTGTACAAACAATTTTTTCATGATTTCTTTCTACTTGTGTCATGCCATGTTGTTAAGAAATAGCACTGAGCTAACCCGTGCTACTGAACCCTTTAAAACTTATGTAAACCGCAGCCTATATTCTAAGATATGCAAAGAAATAAGTAATTTATATATTTTCATTTTAATCGCACACTCCCTACCATTTATATTTTGCTTGCTTGCACCAATATAGGGAGATTTCATGATAATTTTTTATAGAAACAAGCTGTAAACACATACTTTAACATAGAAATAGAGGTTAAATGAGACAAACCCTTATGCTTTATCTTCATTACATAATCACAAATATTCTCCTAATTTTTTGTAATTTTTAACAGACAAAAGTTATTTTTTCTTAATTTTTTCCTTCATTTGATTATTTTCTTTGAATTTTCTCATTTATTTCAATATCAATTATTGATTTTTTCTAGCTTTTTGATTTTTACGACTTATGTGAAGTGTGATCCATCAGCATACTCATTTTCATGCCATATATTGAACATCATTTGATCTCCAAAATCCACTAAACAATGCCATTTTTCATTCAATCCCATGTTTTGGGTTTCACGATTTTATTATTTTTAATATGCGAGAAGAAAAATGATAGAATTTTTGAAATTAAAGACATCAATAAACATATTTCAACCATTTCCAATCATCTTCTATCTTATAAACAAAAGATTCACCATAAAAACTAAATAATTGTCACTTACTCTAAAATTCGCATACGTAGCCCTCGTATTTCAAGAAAAGGAACCGTTAATGCTATTTTCTAGTCGATGAAACATCTAGATTACTCAATCTATATGTGATTATGCTTCCAAACCATCATTCGTCCATGATTCATCAAATCACTCTCCCCTCTCTCTCATACATAGCCATATGAACAAGGAACAATGAGGGGAGAGAAACAAGAGAGAGAAAGATTGAAGTCGAATCTTTTCATTTGCTACATCATTTCTTGCACACTTTGGAGTATCAGAGGGTGAAGAAAGTTAGTATCTCATGGCTCGGAAATGGAGAAGGATTGCAGCATGTGCCAAAAATGATTTTTTAATGAGGAAGGGGCGTAAAAAAAAGCACCCCCATCTCGTGTGATTTTTGTGGCTTTTGACCTTTTAAACCATGATTAACTACTAACCATTAAAAAAACTAGTTTGAATTTCCAAGTTCATACTTGCTCGCAAGTGGTTTTGGTCTAAATGAAGGGGTAAATGGCCTCGGAATCACGATTCGACTAGACGCACCACTTCCTAGCATCGAAATATAATGAATGAACACTTGGATTCTTGGCATTGAAATGCATCTAGGAAAACTTCAACTCCTTGATCCATGATCGTTTCATTTTTTCACCAAAACTGCCTCTTATATGGCTCTCAGGTGACTTTTGGGCTTAAATTTTGGCTTTAAAATCAACTCACACTATAGCTGAGGAATTTGAGGCAAGAATATGATTTCATATAGTCTAGTGATCTCTCTAGTATGGGACAGATGATGCTCATAGAAATACGATGACTAAGGGAAGGTACAATCTACAATACTAACCTAATCAGATACCCAAAACATGTTGATCCCTTACTCATGGTCAATTGCAATAGACAATGATAGTAATCTTATACCCTCCTTATGTGCCTATTTTTAAGAAACACCAATGTTTGTATTCAATTCAAACTTTTTAAACTTACATTGGTCAAACTACATCATAACCAACCATTTAAACAATGTCTAAGTGATAGATAAAAAATCATAAAGCATAAAAAATCAAATAAGTAATTCAAAGACATCCAATAAGATACATAAAAATAAAAAGTACAATTGAATATTTTCAATCAAACTAGATCCCTTGGGCTCAAAGAAAGTATAATTTGTACTTAGAGAATGTATTTGAATAAAATATCATAAAGATAAGGATACAAAGAATGTTGAATTTTATTGATAAAAGTCCTTGGGAGGAGTAGTTTTTTCAAGACTAAGCAAGTGAAAGGTGGAGTTATTACATGCATCCATAAAAAAGAGAGGAAGATGAAAACCATAAAAACCTATTAACAACATATTATGTGTACAAATTTCCCAACTAAGGATGCACCATATACAATAGATAAAACATCATTTTTTGTCACCATGCAATAGAGTTTGTAATATCTAAAAGGACCAAAGTAGACTATTTGTTCATATATATCCCATCAGAGCCTACTATAGCCCAACCACAGAGCAATACTCTGAGAGAGAGAGAGAGAGAGAGAGAGAGAGAGAGAGAGAGAGAGAGAGAGAGATTCTCCATGTGTGTACTTAAGTGGTATAATCAACCTACAGAACTAATTTGAATCAGTAAATAACTAAGTGTATACACGTTGTTAGGACAATTATGAAAAATTCCTACAAATTTGCATGGAGGTTACTTATACTAACCTAGAATTTGAAAAAGGAAAATGCCTAAACTTTAGTATTCACCCTTAATCATATACACTACACTATATTACTTCTACATTAATGGTGTGTCTAAATGGACAATGTAATGATTGGTACTACACGATGACCAACTATTGAGCAAAAAACTAATGAAGTATATTTGAATTCACTAGATTACTTTTTTAAATGTACCTATGGATATATATATATCATATAAAACACTCAAAGTAGAATGAAGAGATAATGAATCCAATTAGGCAAGTTGAAAATTTCAATCATGTCATATGCATTAACGTGAATCCTACCACACATTAAGTATTTGCTTCATTAAGAGTAGCACCTACATTACTAAGAATGGGAAAATGTGTACAATGCATATGCTTTTTGATAGTTGCTCCCCTTATGCCCTTGTTTATGCTTCATTTAAGCCTTAGTTAATCTTTGATTCATTAAGCCTTTGCTTCATTATGTGTTTGCTTCATTAATTCCAAGCATATGGTATTGAGTCTCCTAGGCTATGGATCATTATTCCTTACAAACGAATCATGCTTTTGATAATGGCAAGATGGTCTAAATATAAGAATAGTTTTGGAGTAAATCTTGGGGACCTCCAAATATTAGCATATACCCAATCCATAACATATCGAGTTTCTTATTACTCTCACTTTAATCTAAATTTAATCATTTATTAAATAGTAGCACCAACAAGGGTACAATGCTAGATTTAAGTCTAGTGTATGCAAACCTTCATATCAATACTCAATATAAAGAAATCTTTGCTATGAAAAGATAGCTTACACAAATGCCTTGTATACTATTTATACTACTATTGAATAAAATCGATGAGCTAAATAGACACTTTTAGTGTAGAAGCATGCTATAACAAGAGGATTATTCCCATTTAACTATGTTTAAACTCCCATACCTAGAGTGGCAACCCTAATATAGACTACAATATATCTTTTTTTTCATTGCCTTTAAATACAGGAGCATGTCTCTAACTTAGTGTAGAAAGAAAGAGGGGTTCACCTTAGTGTTGCATGAGTAGAAAAACTAGCCTACATGCGGCCCTAGACTATTTGGAGTTTGGAGCCAAAAAAGCTCCCGTGTATGGTGTCTTACCCTATCATACTTATGAATATAATCATTAGAGGAGTTCTAAGATTGTACTTAGAGAAGAAATTTCACTACATTTTAAGAAATCATGTAATGAGTTTCTATGCATTAGAATCAAAATGGCCAACTACATACAAACTAGAGTTTCATTAGTCTAATATAAACATACTGCATATGATAACTAGTCAAGCATAGGTTGAAAATTTCAAACTATTGTCAAGAATCGTGTGATGGGGGGATTTGCTTGAGTTGTTGCGCCAAACACACACTGTATACACAAGAGGAAGCTCACTCAAGAACACAAGAAGAGAGAGATGGAGGCCAAAACATTTTCTTGCTGATTTATTCTTCTTCTTTCACACACTATATCATGTACACAAAGTATAGATAATATACAACATAAAGGAAAGTGGCCTTCTAAGTCAAACAGTGCATAACCGACTACACTAATCGACTAGTATTATATATTTGTCAGCTGTAGGTAGGTGTAACAAACTAAATATAATAAGTGATAAGTTAGTGGCCATGTGAGTATCATAATGACCACCAATGTGCTAAGTGTAGATGTGTAGACTCATCTAGCCAGGCATTCCATCATCAATGTCTGAGTAACCTTCAGAACTTCCAAAGCTTCTCTACACTCAATGCCTTTGTGAAAATGTCAGCTATCTGATCCTGTGTGCTGACATATACCAAGTCAATCTCTCCTGCAAGTACATGCTCTCTCACAAAGTGGTAGTGCACCTCAATGTGTTTTGTCCTAGCATGGAATATTGGATTCCTAGCTAACTATATGCTACTCATGTTGTCACAATGAATGACAACTGGACCATCTCCCTGTACATCCAAATCACCTAATAACTTTTGCAGCCATACCACCTCACATGCTACCATAGCAACACCTCTATACTCAACCTCTGTACTCGATAAAGCAACTGTAGGTTGCTTTTTGCTGCTCCATGTAACTATTGCACTACCAAGGGAAAAAATGAATCCACTAGTAGATCTTCTGTTTGACATGCTACCAGCCCAATCTAAATCTTTGTATTGAAAGACCTATACGTGTTGGGGTAAAAGGCCCTTGGGCCTGCCCGTGTATAATGATCGCCTATATTCTTTAATCATATATATAAGAAAGTGCAATAAGGCTGTCATAACATTGTTGACACCACCTACATTGTGTGTGCTCTTCTCTCCCACGTCTCCTGCATCCCTTTCAACTGGTATCAAAGTAGGTCCTTCGCAAGCGCTTCTGGACCTTCCCGGACATCTACAGGAGGTATGAGAGCTTGCTTCTCACTCAGTTCTCAACCATTCTTTAACATGAACAATAGGGTTTCATGAAGAGGCAGCCATAGCTTCCATCATTGAAGCTTATTCTCTTCACCTCTTGCTTGGACTTGTCCTAGGCTTGTGTAGGCCTATTGTAGGCCTTCATTGGGCTCTTGCTTATCCCCTACCCACCTTGATTTGGCCCCTCAAGTACAGCAGCATGCTCACATTTTATTTACGCCTGTTTGCAAAAATGGCTCAAAAATAACTCTTTTTGTCATATCTCGGGCATTCGAAACCCGATTCAGGCAAGGTAAGAGTTTAAGTTGGGGTTTTGGCACACTCTGTGGTGATGGGACCTCAAATGGGCCGGCACTGGCTATGGCACTAGCCAGACCTCATGCTCATGACAGACAAACACACCCACATGGCCTCGCAGGCCAGGAGCGTCTATATGCTGCTAAAGGACGAACTATCCTAAAGCCTAATCTATGTGTTTATAGTTTTGTAGTCCAACGTTTCCCTTTCTATAAACTATCCTAAAGTGGCCCCACTGCAGTTGTCCTACATCGCAGGGATTGGCCCCTTGATGCACTGCTCAACATATAGAACAAACGAACAAACTCCACTCTTTCATTTTAAGAGTATTCCAAGAGATACCATGTGTCCTTATCAAATAATCTCCCAAGAAATGAACAACTATCATGCGGCTTAGGTTGCCTTTTCACACTCAAGCGTGGGTCATCGTCATCAAAAACAGGTGCTAAGCATCCAGTCCTTTTTATTCTGATACCATGGTTGACATGCACATGCAAAAGTGGATGATCCTAAAGTGCTCAAACATAATTTTCAATCACAAACGTGTTGTGCACAACCAGGCTTTCCAATGCTCATTCACTAACTCGTTGCGGCGATATAAGGATAGCACTGAGACAACACTCATGCTACTATCCTCTTAATTAAAATACAACCAACTCTATGTCATGATATGCATCAGAAAATCAGCAACAATCAGCACGCAAATCGCACCATTTAAACATCCCACCCCCCTACGTTTAGGTATTGCTTTCGTTGCATAGGTGTAGAGGTTCATTTTGTCATGTTTTGATGTATGAAAAGCGATAAATCACAAACTTTGACAAGGAGATAGGGCAAACTAAGGCTAAACCCCATGCTTTACCACTACCACACATCCACAAACAATCATTATATTTTTCCTTATTTTTGTGAGGCGTATTTCTATTTTTCTCCATTTTTTTGATTTATTTGTCAATAAAATATGCTATTTTCTTATTTTTCTTGTTCCAATCACTTCAGCATATTAACATTCAATTTATTTTCCATTTTTTCCCATAGGAACACATTTCACCCACCCGAAACAACAAAACTATCATTTTACCTCTTAAAAACTGCATTTCGAGTTCTACCGGGAATTAAATAGTGCACGTAAATCATTACAAAATCAAAATTTTCTGATAAACAACAATTAATCATGATGCAACCAGCACTCAAATAAATTTTCATCAAATAAGAACATCATTACCATCATAAAATAACCAAAACCCTTCATTTTCTTCATAAAAATGGTCATACAGTGTTTTTACGAAACCCGAGGCACATTAAATGACTGTGTGACCAGAGGACAGAGCCTCCATTGCTCTCAATCCAATGATGCACATCAATCTTCAACATCTCCATCAATCTCCTTCCCGATCTCTCCTTCAAGATAGTGCGCATGAACAACCCATAGAGAGGAGAGAGAGGGAGAAGAGAGAAAGACTAGATTCTGATCTCTTCATTCAGTTAGCCATATCTCACGCGAAGACCGGCGATAGGATCAGGAAAGAATGAGAATTTTCCGGCCATGATCTGTTAGATAGGTTGCTTACAGCCCCATAATCGATTTGTGGGAGGGGGGGGATTTTTTCAGCGCTCTGATCATGGCATCTCCATGCTGCCACCACACACGAAAAAAATGGGGGGGGGGGGGGTGCCCCTCCCAAAGGGCACCCCTTTTGTCCTTAATTTTTTGTCCACCTTTTCATTCTTGGCCAATTTTTGGCCTCTTTTGCGTCCAGGCTCCAATTTGTGACCTCTGAAAAATCCTGTGTGTCCGTCTCGGCATCCCACACTGAGACTGGCAACTCCGGTGGAGGTTTAGGAATGTTGGGATTTGGCTGGAGAGATGGCTTAGGGTATGGATTTGTGTTTGATGGTAAAGCAGGTGGTCGTGTCCAAGATTTACGAAATGAAGATGGAAGGAAACGACTTTGATTGAATCTTCGAATATTTGAATTGAATTGTTTGGAACCAAAGTTACCATTAGTTTGAAATTTTTGTGGTCGCTTCTCTCGTCCTCGAATTTTGACTTCAGTGTCATGGGCCAAGTAAATTGCATCTTCAAGAGTCGTTGGCTTGAACATGTTGACCTCCGCATAAAAATATCCAAGTAAGCCACACATAAACTTGCGTTTATGGGTTGCCTTAGGTATATCTTCAAGCATTCGTAGTTGCAATAAAGCATTTCAAAAACGCTCGGTATATTGTGAAATAGACTCACGATCCCTTTGTTGCAGAAGATCCCATTGTTTGATTGCTTTTTCGTGGAATTGGGGTGGAAGGAAATTCTACAAAAATTTCTTTTGGAAAGTCTCCCAAGTTAGTAGGACAATCAATGCTCTTGCGGACAATAGTCCACCATAGGGATGCTCGGTCAAGTAGATAATTAATGACACACTTAATTTTTTCTTTCTCAGCATATTGTTCTTCATGGAAATAATCATCAAATTGACTGATAAAAGCAAGTACAGTCTTTCCATCGCGTGACCCATTGAAAGTACAAAATTTGAAATTTATTTTACTTATCTTTGTTTCTTTCCTAATAGATTGCGCTTCAAGTGTTGCATCGATCGTACGTCGTATAAGATCTTCAGATTGCGGTCCATCTTGGTCGGCCGTAGATCGTTGCAGATTGGCCAATTGAGCTTGCAAGGTTTGACGTGCTCTTCATTCCTCTTGAAGCTGCATCATAATCAAATCCAGTTTTTATTATATCGTTGGTTCGGGTAGGTCACCTTCAGCCATAAAATCTTCCATGGTTTGATCGGACATCCTGCAAAATTCCAAAAGACCTCACACACTCGAAATCTTGTTAACGGGATGAGCGTAGCTCAAAGTCAGGTTTACAAGGCTAATTTCTCTTTTTTTTCTTTTATGGCTTTTTGTAGTATTTCTCCTTTGCGGATATGGAATTTGATATTACGATCGTCTTCCAAGAAGATAATCGTGCGTGTAGACTGTGTGCTGCAAACTGTTTGCTGGAATCTGGCTCTATCAGTCCATAGGTGTGAACAGGGGCTTCCAGAGAGTTGAAGACAGGTTCGTGTTTAAGCTGGTGAGAACTGCCGCTATGGAAGAGAGTTGAAATTTACCTTTATGACTTAGTAAGGTGGAAACTTAAGAAGCTTTAAGCTTTAAGCTTTAAGCTTAATCTTCTTTTTTTGTTTGAATTAGGACATCGATATGTCGTGAATGACGTCGACGTCCTTCACGACGTCCTTCCACCACGATTTGACAAATCGATTAAGCTTAAGTGAAGCTTAAGCTTTTCTTTAAGCTCAAAGCTAATATTAATGAAGTTTCTTACTATTCTTCTCTGAGAGAAAAAGCGTCTTGATGAAGGAGCTTCTCGTATAGTCCTCTGCTTGCAAAGGCCGGTCCTTCGCGATTTGTGTGCGTAGCAAGGGGTTCTTGACTACCAGGAACACACTGGTATTGACGGATTGCCACGAGACTGACTGTAGAGCTCGATCATTCCAGGAGCTCCGCCTTCGTGTGAGATGGTAAGTGATTGGAAGCTCTCGATCTCAGCTTTGCTCTGATACCACTATGCATAGATTGGATGTTGTATGCACGCGTAGTGAGCGCTACAAGGTCCCCAAGAACAAAAGAACTCTACTTTTGCACAAAAAACAAGAGAGAAAGCTTGCACAACATGAAGCAAAAGACTAATTGGGTACAATCTCCCCCCATGCCTTGTGTGAGCTCTCCACAAAGCATGTGTTTGATATATTATTGATCTCCAAGCTCAAAAAATAGCCCAATTTGCAATTAGCACGCTTTAGCTTTTATGTTTTCTTTTGTCCCACTAAAGAATTAAAGCTATTGGGTACCCAAGGAGTCGAGCAGTGCCCAAATACAATGTCCAATACAATTATTCAATCGTGCGCCCATGCGCATACAAAAATAATTAATAAATGTCAAGTGCTTCAATAAATAAGCGCATCAAAATAAATATTGGCACCATGCCTAAGATGTGTGCCCATCAAAAATGATAATAACTTGAATACACGCTATCGCCCAGTGCTTCCCAACACCACCGCTACCTGCTCTACACATCAATTGAAGCATTCACAATTGTTAGAAAATAATAAAATTAAACTGACAAAAGTGAATACCTAGTAGTCTTCAGCTACAAAATAAATAAATTGGTTAGAACTCAATCCTAACCTTAATTTATTACGAGTGCACACTCCAAACTCATAAACGTCTATTAATTTAAATATGTATTTTGTGGAATCACCCACTTGCACATTAAATTAACAAGACACCGGAAAAGGACAGTCGTCCCCATTGACTTTTCGCACAAGGAATCCACCTTGTGTATGAGCCCTGGCAATAAATAAAATTTTACAAAATCCACCGCAAAACCTCACAGAATTCACCGTGGAATATGCCTCCTAGCATCAGTACATCCCATTCAATTGATTTAAAACTAACTGGGAATCCCCTTTTACCAATAACTGGTGAATACCACCTTTCTTAGCAATTTTCCATCCCATGATCAAGGCTTTATATTCCACCATATCATTAGTGAATCCTACCCCAAGATAGGTAGCTAATTTCATCGTGATTCTACATCAGGATCTCTAATGACTACCCCAATATTCCCTTTCTTATTGGGACCCCTGGATACCATCAAAATACAATGTATATGTCCATAAAGGGTTCATCCATCCAACCATCATCGACTCCTTTATTCGTAACTATGATAGTCAAAATTCAACATATTGTCATACTCAGGCTAAACGTGCATTACGGAAAGGTAGCAAATCCTATTTAATATGGGTGAATGAAATTGAAGCTAAAGAAAATAAAATGCATCCTAGGCACGCACAATTTCTTTCACAATTTCAAGATTGTTTTGTTGCTGACTTACCACTTGGATTACCACCTATAAGTCACGAAGATCACAAGATAGACCTAATTCCTGGATCACAACCACCAAGTAAAGCACCATATAGACATAACCAAATTGAACAGAAAGAAATTCAAGTCTAAATTGAAGAATTGTTAACCGGATGACTCATTAGACCTAGTAGTTCTCCATTTGGTGCATCGGTCGTATTAGTGAAGAAGAAAAACAATACCTATCACATGTGCATTGATTATCATGCCCTAAATAAAATCAATGTTAAGAATAGATATCCGATTCCTAGGGTAGATGATCTTATGGATAAGCTACAAGGGTCTGCAATATCTAGCAAGATAGATCTTAAATTTGGATACCATCAAGTAAGATTGGACACATCTGATGTATTCAAAACTACATTTAGAACACAATTTGGACACTATGAATTCCTTGTTATGCCTTTTGGTTTAACTAATGCATGAGCCACATTCAGTCGTATGATGAATCACATATTTTTGAAGCATCAGCATTGTGTCATTGTTTTCTTTGATGACATATTGGTTTTCAGTAAGAATGAGAATGAGCATTATGAACATTTATCTTTGGTTTTCAAATTATTGAAAGAGAATCAATTATATGCTAATCTGGAAAATAATGAATTTTTCCAAACACAAATTGAATACCTAGGACATATTGTTTCATCTAAAGGTATTAAAGTTGACCCTAAAAAGATAGAAGCAATTTTGAACTGGCCCATACCTCAAAATGTGCACGAATTACATTATTTCTTAGGTCTTACTAGCTTTTACAAAAAATTTGTGATTTTTTTTTCATTGCTTGCATTATCTTTGACAAAAGTATTAAAGAAAGGCATTGTGTATCATTGGTCCGACAATCAACAAAAGTCCTTTGATTTACTGAAACATGCTTTAACCCATGCTCCTGTATTGCAATTACCTGACTTCAATAGACCATTTTTCCTAGTAGTCACTAATGCTAGTGGATCTGGAATAGGAGCAGTTCTTATGCAAGATTCTCATCCCATAGTCTACTCTAGCTGCAAACTTAAACCTTCTGAACTTAAGTATTCTACCTATGATAAGGAATTGCTAGATGTAGTATAAACTTTACGTCAATGGAAATACTATTAGAATGGATTTGAATTCATGATCAAAACCGACCAACAAAGTATTAAACATCTTCTTAGTCAACCACAAATATCTGACCGGCACATTAAATGGGCTACTTTAATTCAAAGTTTTCATCCACTCATACAATATCAACCCGGAAAAGAGAATGTCGTTGCTAATGCTTTAAGTAGAAGACTGACTATTCATAATATTTCTGTGATATCTTTTGACTCTCTTTTCCCTATGAAAGATACTTATGACCAAGACCCTATTTTTCAAGATGATTGGAATAAATTAGCAGCAAATAATTGGATTCCCATTGATTCATTGTCTTACACTGATGGATTTATGTTTTATGAAAAAAGATTATGTGTAACTGTTCTGTTTCGAACATTTGTTTTGCATGAAATTCATTGTCCCCCATACCAAGGCCATTGAGGAATTATTTCTACTTTGCATACACTGATTGAAGATTTTTATTGGCCACACATGGAATCTGATGTATCTAACTTTGTATCTGAATTTTAATTTGCCAGAGTTAAAATACACCATGGTAAACAATATGGTTTATTAATGCCTTTACCAATTCCAGAACGACCATGGGAACAGATCTCAATGGATTTTATCATTGGTTTGCCTAACACTAAAGCTAATCATGACATGATTTGGACTTTTGTTGATAGGTTTAGCAAACAAGCATATTTCATTCCATGCAAGAAAACATTAATTGCATCTCAAGCTGCTCAATTGTTCTTGAAAACTGTTTTCACTGATCATGGTTTGCCAAAAGTTATTATTTCTGATTGGATTCTAGATTTTGCAATAATTTTTGGATTACTTTGTTTGCTAATTTAGGAACAAAGATTGATTTTTCATCTGCATTTCATCTTGCAACAAATGGGCAAATAGAAGCTACTAACAGTACCATTTTAGATCTTTTGCATGCATACACAATTTCAAAACCATAAACATGGGATACACATTTACATTTACTTAAGTTTGCAAACAATAACACACCACATACAGCTACACAGAAAGCACCATTTGAAATTATTTATGGATATAGATT
Source organism: Lygodium microphyllum (assembly GCF_053477565.2). Taxonomy (NCBI): domain Eukaryota; kingdom Viridiplantae; phylum Streptophyta; class Polypodiopsida; order Schizaeales; family Lygodiaceae; genus Lygodium; species Lygodium microphyllum. Next base: position 24,115,270 of record NC_141162.1, on the reverse strand, counting down.
ACCTACACTTGTTACAACATTGTCAAACAAAGTTCAAGCTGCTGATAATATTGCTAACATGCATGCTACTATTTTTTATGAAGTTACAGATATGATTGCCAAAGCCCAGCAATCATACACAAAACAAGCCAACAAGAAAATAAAAGCTATGAGTTTCAAAGTTGATGATTATGTTTGGTTACAAATTGATAAGTGAAGATTCCAAAGTGTTGACAAACACCCTATTGTAAAGTTAGCCCCTAGATTTTATGGACCTTTCAAGATCATTCACAAAATCAATGACAATGAATTGAAACTAGGATTACCACAACACTAGAAAATCCACAACACTTTTCATATCAGTTTATTATGACCTTTTAGAGGCCAATTACCTATACACCCTATTTGTGAAAACCCTCCTTTGCTAGAAGAAGAAACTTAAATCCTTGAGCCTGAAACTATTCTAGATACTGACTTTATGACCACTAGAACTAGCTTTAGATATTCTAGATATTTGATTATGTTTAAAAATCATCCCGTTGAAGAGGCCCAATCGATGCACGCTTGAGATCTAAGTGCTTACCCCTCACTGCTGGCTCCACATTGAGCTAATAGCAATTGAGGACAATTGCTATCCGACCCTGGGGGTATGATGGCAGGAGGCATATTCCACAGTGGATTTCGTAAAATTTTATTTATTTCTAGGGCTCATACACAAGGTGGATTCCTTGTGTGAAAAGTCGATGGGGATGCCTATCATTTTTGGGCGTCTTGTTAATTTAATGTGCAAGTGGGTGATTCCATAGCGGGTGATTTCGCAAAATACATATTTAAATTAATAGACATTTATGAGTTTAGAGCGCGCACTTGTAATAAATTAAGGTTAGGATTGAGTTCTAACCAATTTATTTATTTTGTAGCTGAAGACTGCTAGGTATTCACTTTTGTCAGTTTAATTTTATTATTTTCTAACAATTGTGAATGCTTCAGCTGATGTGTAGAGCAGGCAATGGTGGCGTTGGGAAGCACCGGGTGATAGCGTGTATTCAAGTTATTATTATTTTTTATGGGCGCGCATCTTAGGCGTGGTGCCAATATTTATTTTGACACACTTATTTATTGAAACGCTTGATATTTATTTATTATTTTTGTATGCGCATGGATGCACGATTTAATATTTTTATTGGACATTGTATTTGGGCACCACTCGACTTCTTGGGCACCCGATAGCTTTAATTCTTTAGTGGGACAAAAGCAAATACAAAAGCTAAAGCGTGCTAATTGTAAATTGGGCTATTTTTTGAGCTTGGAGATCAATAATATATCAAATACATACTTTGTGGAGAGCTCACACAAGGCATGGGGGGAGATTGTACCCAATTAGTCTTTTGCTTCATGTCATGCAAGCTTTCTCTCTTGTTTTTTGTGCAAAATTAGAGTTCTTTTGTTCTTGGGGACCTTCTAGCGCTCACTACGCGCGCATACAACATCTGATCTGTGCACCATGTACATAGTATGAAATCCCATTCTTTGTATATATTATCACACTAGCATGAACCTAATTGATGAGTTTGAGAGAGTATCTCTTTAGCTGGTTTCACGATATTGGAACTAGTTTGCCGATTCATTAGCAAATTATGCTTATGAAGAAGACCTATTTTTCAAATGTGGTCCCGGTTTAGTAGATATCTCCATTGATGATGAGATAGGACCTGGTTAATTATGGGGACTTTTATCAGAGCATGATTTATATGACAACAAGCAATAGTTAGTATGGGGGGTAATGCAAAGAGTACCCAAGACCCATTTATCGTTGTTATCGTGAACCCATAGGGTGGTCAAATGACATTTTATGCCTACACCTCTTGCTGTATATGCAAGAGGTATGGGTTATAATTTGATGCATCTAGTTTAGGGCTAGGAGCCCTCTCTTCTCCTTGGAATGGAGCGTATTGTTATATGTTAGTACTACTCCAAGGAGGGTTGTGTATAAGCTATATTGGTTTTTTACTTTAGGCCAGGAGGGCCTAATTTTTTAGAGACACAATGTTATATTTCATTTGGCTAAGAGGGCCATGTATGTGTTTTGTGTAGGTATGTTTAATGGTTTTTTCTTTTAGTGTTGTACCAAAACAAGTCTCACAGAGTGCCTGGAGGGAGCCTTTGTTGCACCAACACTTCTTGTGGCCATTCCAGGTGGTATCCTTTCCTTTTTGAGTTTTTTACCTTAAGATGAGTGTGTTATGTGTATCTATGGGGATTTTTCTTTCTTTTGTTGGGGACCGGCAATCAAGGCATGAAGTCCCAAGAATAGGTTAGGTATGTCTGGGGAGGTCCAAGAAATTGTCTGCCTCCTGTGAAGACATTGTCGAGCACTCTAAAAGAACTATTTTAAAAGGTAGTCCTAGTGACCCTATTTTGCTAGCCTACTAGGTGGTTCTAGGAGTTTCTATTAGTTGTGAGGCAAATAGAGAAGCCTATCAAATAAAAGAGAGAGAAGAAACAATGCATATATTTAAAGACTCTAGTATATAGAGGTGTGTAAAAAGGGGTTCTAACCCCTTGAACAAAAGGAAAAGAAATGAAATGAAAGAAAAATCAAAGAGTAGATAATCATCTCCTTACGAAGGCCTGGTAGGTTTCAGCGGACAAGTTAGGACTTGGGGCTGATGCCTTGTCTTCTTGGGGGTGATGTCTAGCTAGAAAACTAAATAAGGATGGCTGGAGTAAAAATAAAAGTGAGCGGAAGAAAAATGATTAAGTGTCGCCTTGCAAGGGCTTGGTAGGTTCTTGGGTATCACAATATGACGACCTAATGCCGATGCCCTGTTCTCCTTGGGTCACTATACTCAGCTTCCTCCTTTTGACATGCTCGAGTACCAAGCCGTAAAGTCTACAAAAAGTGATGAATCACAAGCATTTGGAAATGAAAAATCAAGCTATAGGAGTCCTTGCCTAGTAGGAGTTCTTGGTCCAATTATCCTAGGTCAGGTAGGTAGTTCAGGCCACCACTTAGGATGACTCCTTTGATAGTTCTCTTCAGCATGTTTGTGTTGGAGCAGTTAGTTAGCGATTAGCTCTGGATCTCTATTAGGTTTTACTTGGCCTATCCCTTGTGGATCTTCATGCCTTGATTTTATTTAGGGTTAGGGTGAGAGATGTGTTTGTGTTTTGTTGGTTATTGTTCTTTGAAACAACTTGATGCTCTTTATAGTTTCTTTCAGTGTGCAAATCAGTTCGTGAATTTGATGGGTTGAATCAACCTGTCCTGTGGTCGCCAACGTATTTGCTTTGATGAATTTTTTCTCTTATTATTTATTACAAATTTTAAGTGGCCATGGAAGACATGAATTGAAATGACTCCAAAAGATAGAACTTTGTAGTAGTTGTGGATTTCTCATAAATTTTTTGAGTACCAAATTGAAGTAGGACAAGTTCCCAATAGTTTAAGACTTCAAGATGGATGCATGTACTTTTTTAGACATGGAATTGGGCACCAAACACTGACTTCTGCAATTTCTTACTCACAATCGCCGGCCTTAGCATAGAGAATGGTGGCCTAAAGAGAAAATTCCAAATTCGGTCTTTTTCTCTCTCCTCTCTCTCTCTCTCTCTCTCTCTCTCTCTCTCTCTCTCTCTCTCCCCTCCAAGAGATTCTCCAAGAGTTGAAGGGTTCAATAGCTTGAGTATACTCAGTGCTGCCCCTATGCAATGCCACAAGTACGCTAGTAGTATAAAAATCATGAAAAGAATTGGTTGTGCTTATCCACATTGCTGATTTGATTTAATAAATTGTTTATGCACTTGTGGGCATTCACCTTTTTGCATTGCATTCCATATACATGGCATCAAAAAAGTAGCAGCTCCTAGATTTCATAGCTCTTGGTTTCCTAAATGTTGACCCATGTTGAGAGTGTGAGAAGTCCAAAGCTGTAGGGTTAGTACATTCATTTCTTTGGGGACTGATAAGGTGAGGATACAAACTATCTCATTGAACAATTGATGATAAGAGAGGAATATGTGTCATATGCATTAATATGTTTGAATGATACAACTTAAGGCTAATCCTTGAGGTGTCGAAGGAGAGCCATAGTAGTGGGATGTGGCAATCAATTGAGAGGTTCTCCCTGTGTATATGCTATGAGGTGTTGGGCACCATTACATTTGGGTACTCCCTATGAGGAGTTGGGAAGGGATCCATTGGACTATAAATAGTACAAACACATGTATAAGTTAGACCAGTGCGTGTAGCCTCTTGATGCTTCCCATGACCATGAGGCCATGGGATGTTTTGGTTGAGCATAGAGGCTTGGCTAGAGCCTTAGAGCCAATGTCGAGCCCATTTTTGGTCCTGAAAATACATGTTCCTTTTTTACCAATTCATGGAAGCCATGATGGGGTTTGGCCAAAAGGGTAGGAAGGACAAGGAGGAGCTAGTGTTGATGACATCGATCATCATGAAGGGGGTGGGGTGATCACAATGCATGGATGAGGAGGGTGACATGGTGAACAGTGGCATGGGAGACTTGGTGGTGGCATGATGATTGTCCATTTGTTTACAGGTAAGTTTTTATTTCTCTTTTAAAACATTAACATTAAAGCTTTAACCTTTAATTTTTTTTTCCCAAGACTTGGTTTTTAAAGTTTTTAACTTTAGCCCTTGTTCTTATACCCTTGTTTTCATGAAGGAAAATTTAAAGGTCAACCCTAGGATTCATTGTTCAACTACAAAGGTAATGAGAGAGGAGTAAATTTCTACGCAATCATGAGTCCAAAATTCAAACCAAGATGTAGTTCTTTCACGCAAATTGAAATTGAAGAGACTTGTTAAAAACTGGGGAGATATTACATCCTCTTTCCCTTAAAGGAATCAATATGACTACATCCTAAAATAAATCAAAGATATTGTTTACCTAGTGTATTTTCATCAATCCAAGTGGCATCCAGAATAGTGTGACAAAGAGAAAAAATCGGGTGCTTATGGAAGCTACCAGGGCAATGCTTAATGAAAAGAATTTGCCAAATGCTTATTGGGCTGATGCAGTGGTTACTACAGTTTATGTGTTGAAGCGAACACCTACAACATCTGGGATTCATGATTTGACTTTGTATGAGAAACTGTATAGGCACAAGCCCAACATCAGTCACCTAAAAGTGTTTGGCTTCATTGCCTATGTACATGTGCCTGATGAAAAGGGGAAGAAGTTAGATTCGAAAGCTGTCAAAAGTGTTTTTCTTGGCTATGCATAGGAGAGAAATGCTTGCTCAATGAAAAAGACTTGCCAGATTTTTATTGGGCTGAAGCAGTTGCTACAGCAGTCTACATAATGAACAGGACTCCCACTGCAGCAATACATGGAATGACTCCAGAGGAGAGGTATACTGGTAGGAAACCAGATATTTCTCATTTGAAAATTTTTGGTTGCATTGCCTATGTACATGTGCCAGATGAGTTGAGATCCAAGTTGGATCCAAAAGCTGAGAAGTGCATCTTTATTGGTTACTCTCTGCAGCAAAAAGGGTATAGATGCTATAACCCTTCTACTCGTAAGTTTACAGTGAGCAGAGATGTTGTTTTTGATGAGATGAGTAGCTGGTATAAACTAGTAAATGTGATTGATGATGTAGATGCACAAAATGGTAATGTTGCACAAAATTCACAGCAGCAGTCACAAAATATTAGTGGACCTGGAGCATCCTCTAGTAGTGGTTCACATTCTTCACCATAGACAGGCAGATTGAGATCAGGAGAATTTTCTCAAAGTAATGCAGATAGTGGTATGCAGGTATCACGAAAAGGAAAAGAGAAGGCTGATCAGTCCATGTTTGATGTGAATGCAGGTCACTCTTATGCGGATGGTGAATCCAGTGGCTCAGAACAGAGCATTGATGATGAGTTGGGTATTCCTTCTATTGTTACACCTGGAGTAAGGAAGACCAGGGATGTTTTGAGAGCACCTGGGAGTGAACCTACTTTGCGCAGGTCTACGAGAGCTAGGTATCCTGTGGATAGGCTGAAATATGATGGATTTACAGCCATTCACTATGCATATATGGTCAAAGTGATACAGGAACCAGAACCCACATCTTTTGAGCAAGCCATGGGAAAAGAAAATTGGGAGAAAGCCATGGATGAAGAAATGGATGCCTTGGAAGCAAATGCTACATGGGAGTTAGTACCTTTGCCTAAAGGTAAGAATGCAATTGGCTGTAAGTCGGTTTATAAGGTGAAGCACAATGCAGATGGTTCTGTGAACAGATACAAGGCAAGATTAGTAGTCAAGGGGTATGCACAAACATATGGTATTGACTATGAAGAAACATTCAGTCCAGTTGCAAGGATGGCAACTGTAAGAGCAGTCATTGCTATGGCTGCATCAAAGGGATGGTCTTTACATCAGATGGATGTAAAGAATGCCTTCTTGCATGGTGATTTACAAGAAGAGGTCTATATGGAGCAGCCACCAGGTTATGTGCATGCTGTTCATCCTGAGTTTGTTTGCAAGTTGAAGAAAGCCTTGTATGGCTTGAAGCAAGCACCTAGAGCATGGTCTGACAAGATAGGACAGTATCTTGTCACTATTGGCTTTCAGATTTCCAAGGCAGATTTCTCACTTTATGTGAGAAAAACAGAGAAAGGTATTATGCTACTTGTCATTTATGTTGATGATTTGATTATGACAGGTGACAATGATGAAGATATCCTTCATGTGAAAATGCTATTGAAGCAGAAGTTTGAGATAAAGGATTTGGGAGAGCTGCGTTATTTCTTGGGCATTGAGGTGATTAGATCACCAAGTGGGATACAGCTCTTGCAGAGGCAGTATGGATTGGACATGCTGTCCAAATATGGGATGACAGGCTGTAAGCCTATTTCAGTTCCTTTGGAGCAAAATGTGAAGCTGAGCACAGATGCAGGTGAGCTTCTAGAAGACCCTACTATGTACAGACGCATAGTAGGAAGTTTGATTTATATGACTATTACCAGGCCAGATTTGAGCTATGCTGTTGGATTGGTAAGTCTGTTTATGCAGGCTCCAAGGAAACCACATTTGGATGCGGCTAGACGCATACTCAGGTATGTGAAGTCCACATTGCAGTATGGACTATTTTATGAGACTGGGATTCACATACAGTTGCATAGATACACTGATGCTGATTGGGCTGGTAGTATTTCTGATAGACCATCTACCAGTGGATATGTGTTCTCTTTTGGGAGTGCTGCAGTCACTTGGAGCAGCAAGAAACAGCCTACAGTTGCCTTGTCGAGCACAGAGGCTGAGTACAGGGGTGCAGCAATGGCTGCATGTGAGGTAGCTTGGTTGCATAAGCTACTTTATGATATGCATCAGTCTACAGATGGACCAGTTGTCATTTATTGTGACAACATGAGTAGTATACACTTGGCAAATAACCCAGTCTATCATGCTAGAACAAAGCACATTGAGGTGCATTATCACTATGTGCGAGAGAGGGTTTTACTAGGTATTATTGATCTAGTTTATGTCAGCACGGAGGATCAGGTAGCTGACATATTCACGAAGGCATTGGGCGCAGAGAAGCTGCGCAAGTTCAGAGACCTGCTTGGTGTGCAGGAATTGGGATTGAGCTCGAGGGGGAGTGTTGAGATATCGAGCTCCACTCGTGATACACCAGGGTGACCGTTGTGTATTTATGTCACCGACTTGTCAGTTGCAGACGCGGTTGGTACACCGCCCATGAATAATAGCTACATGATAGCTATCCTTATCGACTCTAGTTCGTGGCTCAGTTAGTATGCCACCTTAGTTAGTTGAGTTTGGTTTGAGACCATACATAGGGTTCTTCTATTTCTTTGTACTTGAGTTCTTTTGGCTTACACAACTAAGAAGAGGAAAACTGTTTTCAGCCTCCACCCTTGTGTGTCTTCCCCCATTGTGCAAGCAAGAAAGCTTCAAGCGAGACTCCTTCCTTCTCTCCCACAATCTTGACAGAGCATCTATCAAAGGTGCACTAAATGCATTCGTAGTTTATAGTCCAACGGTTTCCTACCCTTCTCCTCAGAGGGAGAACCCTTACACATTGGCAATGCCACGATCACATACATGGAGGCAACCTCTCGGTAGAAACACCGCGGCCCCACTCCAGCTCTCCTACATCGCAGGGATTGGCCCCTTGATGCACTACTAAACATATAACACAAACAAACACAAACTCCTCTCTTTCATATTTCTCGTATTTCCAGGAGATGTACCATGTGTCCTCACTTAACAATCCCTTAAGAAACTGACCCTCTATCCTACGGCAAGGGATAACCTCTCACTCTCAATCGTGGGTCAAATTCCTAAGCAAACAATTGTTATGCAGTCCAGGAGATTTTCCTTTGATACCATGAATCATGCGTAGTGCATAATGTGAATCGTTTAGTGCATAAACAACAGAAAATCAGCATTGTGTATCGTGCGAAACCAATCTTTTCATGATTTCCATGTTAGCGTTTATGTATTGAACGAGGAGAGACACCGAGCCTTACGCTCATGCTGCCTTTCCCTTTATTTTAAAACCACGTCCTATAGGCATGATGCAAAACATAAATCAGATTTAAGATTGTACTTTAACGCTCAACCTCCCCCCTCACCCTACCGTTTAATGTTTTGCATTCGTTGATAGGTGAAAGAGTCATTTTATGTGTATTTCTTTATAGAGAAAGTGATAAACACATACAAAAACATAGAAATGAGGGTAAACCGATGCCAACCTCGTGCTCTACCTTCATTATACATTGCACAAACACTTATGTAATTTTTTGGAATTTTTCTTTTATCGTTTCCTAATTTTCTCCCATTTAAAACCAATTTTCTACCATTTTTTGGTATTTTTCCTCTATTTTCTTCAATAAAAATGACTAAAAACTAAGATTGATTGTGTCTTGTGGCCCTTAGGTTGCTTGATAGCAAAATTCTAGGTTTTGTTGATGTTATGTCTCATATTTCCCCTTTATTTTGCAAAAACCCCCATTTTTACCCCTTAAACGCGTGTTTTACGGGTTTAATACCATTAGTTTCAGCCATATCACTTATGATTTTCTGATTTTTTGAGCATAAACTGATCAAACTCATAGCAAACAACAACATAATGCATAATCAGCCCATGGGAACAATATTTCATCATCCAAATAGCATAAAAACTCATTTTTTCTTCATAAAAATTGAATTACCGCTTAGGCTTCATGTCTCGGGATCTCGGTTTTGCTACAGGACTACGGGTTAGCCCTCATTCAAAGTCCAACACCTTCAAAATCAGCAATCTTCATGTCTACATCAATCCAGAAGCAATCCGGTCTCATCCGGACAAGCTTTCCTTCACCATTCTTCATTTTCCTCTTGCACACAAGAATAGCCCCTTAAGGGAGAGAGAGGGAGGAGAGAGAAAGACTAGAATCAGAATTCTCCATTCAGACCACCATTGGACGAGCAAAGGATGGTGATATGCTCGGCCCACAGGGGGGAATCAAGGCCCAAGATCTGTTCCATGGGTCGTATGCAACCCCCCATTCATGAGAGAGAGGAGAGAGGGCGCAAAATTCGGGCGTGTGGGTCCAAACTCAAAAGGCATGCCCAATTTTGGCCTCCCAAGTGTCCACCTTTTCATATCTTGAGCATTTTGTGGCCATTTTCCCGTCCGGGCTCCGATTTGAGTGCCGTAAATTTCTAGGCGTCCGGCTTGACATCCCGCATTGGCTGGCAACTCCTGACAACCCGCATGGCAGTTTGAAAAATTATCAAAAATCACCAAGTGTCGCTCGGGCACCTTTTAAGAGTCGTATTTCATTTGGTGCTTAAAATCGTCCTAGCTGGAGCCGCCACCTTCGATGTTGAATATTTTTCCCCTAAATTCCAGTTTTTTGGCAAATTTTAGGCACTTCTCGAGCTCAAAACTCCGCTCTCATAGTGCATGCACACACGTGTCTGCATGGGGCAACTACATGTGCTATGAGTGAGTACAAGAGTAGTGATGATGCAATGTGTTCTAATAAGGAAGGTGTGTACTAATTAAGGTGTAAGGAGAAGGGTATTTTTCATGATCTTGTGCACTAGCTACTCTAAAATGTGTCTAGTTGTTAGTAATTTGGATTCATGCCTAGCCTATATTCACTAATGTGAGGTATGCCCAAGTGTGTGCATGACAGGTGTATGATGTGTTTATGCACATGTGCCAATGGGTACTAGTGCATAGGAGGGTGATTGATTCCATGTTAGCCTACTGAAGAAATATGTATCCAATCCTAGCCATGTACTCAATGATCAACAAATTGTAATGCCAAGCCAAGGAGTCCTTGAGCTCTAGCCACATAGAATCCTAGACACTTGGGAAAAAAGATTGAGGAGTAGAACCCTCAAAGAGTATCTCATCCACTGGGAGGACTATCCAGAAGAGGATGCCACATGGATTGACGAGAATACTCTCAACCAACAATACCCCCAATTCCTTTCGAGATGAGGACATCTCTATTACTTAAGATGGGAAGGATGTAATAGTCTACCTCCCTCACCACTATAAGGACCCCCCTTTTTATCGAAATAATATGTCGTCATTGCCATCAGAATCCCCCCCCCCCCCCCGGTCAGCGCCGCCAGCAGGCAAAGGGAGGGGGAGATGAACTGGGAGTCAACGTAGGTGAGGCAAAAGGAGTCAATGTGGTGGGCAAAGGAGGCTGAGATGACAAGACAACAAGGGGAGTGAAACTCCAAGCCAACGAGAGTGAGGGAGGAGACAATAGAGGTAAAGAAGGGAGGGGAGGGAGCTGAATATGTAGTTGAGATAGGAGAAGAGGATGACCAAATATTGTAGAGCTGCAGTGGGCATCGACAATGAGACGAGGTAGGTGAACGATGATGAATTTAATAGGGGAGGATGGACACACATGTGCCACCTCCAACACCCCCCAATAATACATTTCTCCTCCCTTATAAAAATCCCACCTTAAGAAAGGACATCAATCCTCTTCCTTTTTTTCCCTTAATTATCACCATCTTTCCCTTATAAATCATTTTCCCCCCTTCCTTTCAGCAAACACGTTATTCTTCTCTCCCCCCTTTCTGCCAATTTGTGAGAAAGAGAAGGAGAGGGAGAGGTAGTGAAGGAGAGAAAGAGAGAGAGAGGAGAGGGAAGGGAAACCTAGAGTAAGAGAGGAAGAGAGAGAGAGAGAGGGGGGGAGCCCAAGGACAATTCCTTTCTTGAGAGAAGGCTCAAGTATCCTCTCTCCCCATCATGAGTCCCCATAACCTCTCCATCGATTGCTTCTAGTTGAAACGAGATCGTGAAAGTCAAGGCAAGGTGTAGGGAACTCTGGCATGAAGGAGTCCTCCAAGAGGGATGAAGGATGCATCCCAAGCTCTGGAATGGCCCCAAAGCATAAACTCTCCCAAATTACTGGAAAAGCTATGACTTTGGAAGGAGGATCGGTTAAAATATGCCACCATCAACATGAACGGGTTATCGCATGTAAACACTAATTTGACACTCCAAAACCAGGTGCTGCTACCGTGTCTAGTATTTTGAACCGAACATTTAAGCATGGACATTATTAGGAAGAAGTCACACTTTGCATCGCGCATAACTTGAAAGGTAGTTAAAGAGGTGTAACAACCATGAATTTCGGCAAATAGATTGAGTATCTATGGGTTGTTGCAGTAATTAAGCCAAGTATTAGACTCAAAATTTTGCAAATGCATCATAGATTGCTAGTATACATAAATATTCCGTATAGGTCAATTGCATCTTGTAGACCATTGGAGCAAATTAACTCACATTTACAATGAACTCATGCACACTCGCACTTAAATACTTAGGTCATGCCTTATGAATTGCATAAGTGCACTAGAAGGAATTTTCATGAATGGGAATCCACATCATATCATCAACTGAGCAAAGACTTGAATGACATCATGGATAGCCTCAATTGCACCATATAATAGGGATGCATCTAAAAAGGTAGATTTAAGATGTGCATGTGAAATGTTAAGCTTAATTACAAGTGCCGATTTGGTAAATGAAATCCTACACGATAAGTGAAGCTAAGATTTAGTTCAACTCAACTAGGAATTTAGTCGCAAATAGGTCAAGTTGTCCTTACAACCATATTTTGACTTAGAGTGAACATGCTCTTTGGTCTCTATCCCAATAACCAACTACGATGGGTCCTAATAACACTCTTGGGTATATCATTTTCAAAATATGATACATATCAAAGCTAACACAAGTAAACTCGAATGGCGTACCCACAAAGAAGAACAATCATTTGCCACACTGCGTTCGATGTTCGAAACTATTTAAGCATTATAAAAGGGCTTAGTTTGCGCTTGACTTGCGAGAGGAATGAACACAAGTTCCTGCTATCTTGAGGGAAGGAAACCCTAGGGTAAATTTACAACCCCGAAAAACTCTAAGGTGGAAAATGGTAACCAACTGACCAATTGAATTCCTAGACCGGGACCTTAAGATAAGAACCAAAGGATAGTAACTTAGGGAAGCTACCATCTGAAACTATAACATAATTTCTCACCCCTATTACATAGGAGTGAAGGCAGAAAGAGGGTATTCTCTAAAGGGATAATGGGAACTAACACCCAAGCAAGAAGACCCAAGAAGGGTGACACTAGGCATTCAAAGATGGGAGCTCCACCTTAGCAAATGTCCTGAGCACTCACCTTCATTGTTGTTTGTGCTTGTAAATCTAGATTCAACGTCTCTGAAAGGAATGTATGGCCCAACTCACAAAAGAAATTTGAATAATGAATTAGGTTGAATTCATGGAGGCCATGCGAAGCTACCTTGAGCTGGCTACCAACCCTAGCCAAGGGGGTTCCAAATAACTGTGATGAAAACATGGACCAAACCCACCACGAGAGATCTTCCCGTGGGTTACTTTGATTGTAGGAGGACACTTGGATGGCAGGGGGGCTCTATAAATTCCCTGCATCAGGTCCTACTCAAACAATCTACGTGACTCGAGATGGATTCTCGAGGCCTTGTTGCTAGTGCAGGGGCAGAAACTTGGAAGAAATAAGATGCATCCTCATGGATTGCGGGAAACATCCTTTTTGGACAAGAATTGTATCTCAGTTAAAATGCTTATAAAGTTTTCCTCCAAGGAACCTTTTTGAATAGTTTTCATGTCAGTGCTGTAAGTTACGTGAACAAACCATGTTCTCTAAAAGGCTAATTAAGGAAGCTAATTTGAAATGTCACATGTGAAAGTGATAGGACCTAATTAGATAACTAAAGAATGCCTATTAAGGGAAGCCGGTGGGCAGAACCCCAATGGGTCCGCGTCCTATGGAAGGGTGGCCCCAGAAGACTGGGAGGCTTCTCACAAGGTTCTACAATCATACGATATTTAGGTAATAGTAAGCTAGAACCCAATTCACACTGTTTTAGGGGACCGTATGGGACTATGCCCTAATATTTAGGTAATAGTAAGCTAGAACCCGATTCACGCTGTTTTAGGGGCCTGGAATGGGACTATGCCCTACGGATAGAGAGGTTGAGCAGTGCATCCCTCTCATTTCCTATTCTCTTTGAACCAAGTGCAGCATGGGTCTGCTTCGGCTTGGGTATCTCTGCATAAAGTAGGATATCTAAGACCTGACACTAGAATGCTGTTAGGAAACCTTTCCCACTTGAAACCGAGATTTCATGTCGATTCTAGTGGGTTTTGCCATGAACATTCCGTTGCGAGGTGGACTCAAGAAACCCTAGGCAACAAACCCCGAAACATTCCATGGGGGTGCCGGGCAGTGATGCTTAGATTCATTTCTTGATGGACCGCTAAAATGTGCTTGGGCAGGCGCAGGCAGTCACGTTATAGCAACAAGCTAGGGGATGCTCCCTTCGTGTATTTGATACAACGCGCTAATCACTATTACGTTTGGGTACTCCAGTTGCTTGGAATTGAGAAGGGTGATATGTTTAACTCCTTTAGAAATAGTATCTACAAATAGATTCTTTGATTAAATCAATTCATATTGTTTATACGCTCCTGGTCGCAAGACCATGGGGTTGTTTAGGTGAGTTTAAGAGGCCCATCTAGAGCCTTAGAGCTACTATCGGGCCCATTTTTGGTCCCAATAGGTGGTGCATTTGTCGAGAGCTGCTGATAAGTGGTGGTTTCTTAATCTTGGTTAATTAGGGAGTAGTCAATCGGGTTATGCCAAAGAGCACCGAGATTGACCCATTATTCCCCGATAAACACTGTCACGTCAAGATCTAAAAACAAGAAAGAGCCGAAAGGGATAGACAGTGGGCTGAAATCTTTAGGAGGTATTTTCTTCACCATAGCAACCCAATACCCCTTCGAGGGAGCTGTCTTAGTGACCCTAGTGGCACAAACAATTCATTCAGAGGAGGAGGAAACTCAGGTGCTCCCCTTCTCCCAATAAGTTAGCCCACTTCAAGTGGAGTTGTAGTTGCATCGTCACAACCTCCTACAACAAATTCGGTCATTGTTATGGTGCAACCTATTGCTATTCCCCAGGAATGGCACATTTTCCAACTTTAGGATACCCTTTACCCATCTTTAATGGGTTAGAAGAGGAGGATGTAGAGCTTCACAAAAGTGAGTTCTTGAAACTATGCTTAACTGTTGAATTCAAGATGAGGGACATCTAATGATATTCTTTAATATGACCCTAAAAGGGAGGGCTGCAATGTGGCATCATGGCTTAGAATCAGGTACCATAACCATAATCGATCTATTCTTTGTAACTTTTCAATTGTAATTTTCCCCTAAAAGAGGTGATCAATATTGGCTACGTGTTCTAAATATGACACATCAAGAGCCCAAGCATATGCCAAGAAGATGAGAGAGGCATTTCACAAGTTGCAAGCCTCTATTCCTATTCCACCTGTTGTTCGATTGCAATATTACTTGCATGGATTGGACTTCAATATCCAAGTACAGTTGAGTAATGTCCCTCTAGCAGATATAGATACTACTATAAACCAAGCAGAGGAAGTAGAGTCCTGCTTACAAGCAACCTACGCATTGAGGGAAATTTTAAATTCAAGTCTTAGTCCTAAAAATTTAGGTTCAGATAGTGGAGATCAAGGTGCAATTAGTACCTCTGTGACCAAC
Source organism: Lygodium microphyllum (assembly GCF_053477565.2). Taxonomy (NCBI): domain Eukaryota; kingdom Viridiplantae; phylum Streptophyta; class Polypodiopsida; order Schizaeales; family Lygodiaceae; genus Lygodium; species Lygodium microphyllum. The sequence goes on along the minus strand of NC_141162.1, from coordinate 24,100,176 downwards.
CCGAATGGTAGAGGAAGCATGATACAAAATGTTCCTTTATTGCCAGCTCATCCAAATGTCGTTAAGTCAATTGTGAGCCAAAGAGCTCCTTTTGCAAACCAAGGGTCTGTAGAGGTAGCAACTCCTTTACAAGTTGTGCAACCTAGCAAGAGGGTAGCTATTGAACCCAATGGTTATGAGTCGTCCGCATCAAACATTGAAGAGAAAGTAAAAGATATGATGAAACATTATACCGATATGATCATTGAGCAATATCTCTAGATCGCCATATATGTTAATTTTTTAAAGTGCCAACAAAATATTATGGATACTAGAAAGCCCGCTGATGGGGACCCATCATCCAGTTGTAAGTGATGTGGTGCGTAGTATTTCCCACATAATTTTCCTAATGTCAAATATGATATATGTGGAAAGTCTAGTCACTTCGCCACCACCTGTTGGAGTAGGGTTAGTTTTCTCCAGCAAGGTAGTCAACAACCTGGTCCTATGAACCATCATGTGAATAATGAGAATACCAAAGGAGAGGACCCTAAGCAAAGTTTGCAAAGGGGAAAAGCCACACTCGAGGAAATGCCCAATAGTGGGATAAGTTTGGTTGAAACTTTGCTAATCAGTGAGAGTTTATCTCTTAATAATATTGGGACAGAAACTAAAACACGCTCAGAAAGGTGACTCTATTACAAGCAAAGTTAGACTAAACCTAGCAAGAATGACAAGAAGGTCTTGGATGCCCAAGAAGGTCCTCTTAAAAATGATTTTGTTTTAGAGGAGCCTATGGTCAAGAGAAAACAGAAATTTAAAGAAAAGCACGATACTAAGATTATTAAGAAGCCAAAAGAACAGCTCATGTGGAAAGAGAAGAGAGTAGTGGCAAACTTCCATGAGTTTGACCTAGCAAGCACGCTTTTTGAAGTTAAAACCGGATGTGAATCTACTATAACTAATTCAATTAGTATCGAATGTTTGTAAGGAGTTCAAGAAAATCCTATGAACAGGTTATGTCATTGAACCTGTTGGTGCCCATCGAGTGGGTAGTGAATGGTGGAATCATGTAGAGAAGCAATGCCCTAGGGTGTAGGCATATGTCAATGGAATCTTGATAGATAATGCAGTGGTTGATCCCAACTCATCTATAAACATTATGAGTATGGATTTGTTGGAGAGGCTGGGTATACCAATTCAAAAGGATGTCACGACAGTTTTGAAAATGGCTGATGATAGCCTAAGACAACCGAAAGGAATGGTAACGCAAGTCCATGTGATGGTTGCTAATATTGAGTGCGCCCTTGACTTCCATGTCATCTGATTTTCTAAAAGGCCAAGTTATCAAATTTTTCTTGGACATACATGGATTTTACATTCTGATTATTTAGTGGTGGATATCCTAGCTGGTCAACTAATTATGGGCATGGATTAAAGAGAATACTTCTAGAGGCATATCTTTAGTTTCCATTGGGTGAAAGGGCATTACCTCCCATGATAGAATGGCAGGCACTTGAGGAAACTTTAGCTATTGGAACCTCAAATTTCTAGCGGTTTTGAAGAGGGTTCTATGACTGAGGATGTTTACCAAGTGTGTGTAAAATGGGCCAATAGAGACAAAGGACCGGATTCGTGATGCTGACGTGATAGAACTAGATGTTGGGACTCCCAATGATCCCTGTCCCATTAAACTCGACATTGTTATCTGTTGATGAGCATGCAAATTATGTGGCACTCCTATAGGAGTTTAGGCATATATTTACATGGACTTATGTCAAATTGAAGGGAATCCCACCCTATATTGCCATGCATACAATCCCATTGAAGGAAGGTAGTAAGCCAATGAGGTAGAAGATTAGACGTATGCATTTTGAGTTGAGAGAGCCACTTTTTGAGTTGATGTGTTTAAGAAAGGCTGGTCTATTCTTTCTTGTTGAATATACAAAATGGTTCTCACTAGTCGTAATAAGAAAGATAAAGAACAATCAAATCTGCCTGTGTGTTGATTTTAAGGAATTGAACAAGAGCAGACAGTGAAGGACTATTATCCTCTGTCCTTTATATTGATCTGATTTTAGATCAATTGTGGTAGGGCAAGAGATATACTCTTTCATGGCCTATTTTGTGGGTTATAATCAAATGTCCATTGCTAAAAATGATAAGTTAAAGATGACAATCATTACACTTTTTGGTACTTTTGCATACCATGTGATGGCTTTTGGCCTATAGAATGCTCATGGGTCTTGGCAAGAACAACTGACAAGACGTTTGTCGATATATCTCCTAAAGATCTGAAGGTTTTCATAGATGTTTTTGGGGGCATCTATCATGACTTGTCAAAGGTAATTGATTTCTCTACATGCATGTTTTGAGCGATGTGGTGAGTATTGCATAGCATTGAACCCTCAAAATTATGTATTTGGGGTGCCTTATGGTTTGTTATGAGGTCATATTGTGAGCACAGTTGGTATTGCCACTAAACCTGAAAAGGTGGTTGTTATTATGGCACTAAGCCCACCCACTTTCCCCAGGTAAGTTCACAGTTTTGTTTCATCCATGGGGTATTATCGTCGATTTATTAATGCCTTGGCTAAATATTCATTACCCTTGACAAATCTTTTACCTCACAGCCATGTTTTTGAATGGACAGAAGCATGCAAAGTGGCATTGGAAGATGTTAAAATGGAATTATCCAAAGCGCCAGTTTTGAAAGCTCCAAAAAGGGGCGAGATTTTCTATATATTCACTACTGCAACAAGGCATAGTATTAGTTATTGTCTATCCCAAATATGGGAGGCAAAGCCTTATCATTTCATTATATTCACAAGCTAGAAATTGGGAATTTCAGATATTCATTACAGCTATTTGGAGAAGGTTTTCTTGGCTATGGTATTCGCCACCAAGAAGTTTAGACATTATATTCTTTATGAGAAGGTGGTGTTTTTCACCAAGGCAGAGGGATTGCGCTTATTACTAAACAAGCTTCAATCCCTTGATCATCTAGCCAAGTGGTTTATTTTTTTGCAGGAGTTTGATTATGATAATAGGAGTAAGCCACCAAAGTTGTAGAGTACTGTAGAGTGCCTAGTAGAGTTTGGTGAGCCTAAGAAAGAGTGGGCTGATATTAGTGATTGCAACGAGGACTTATGCAAAATTGATGCAACCTCTATTCCATCATGGTATGCATCTATTGTGGATTATCTATCAATAGGAAACCCAACAAAACTCTTTCTAAATCTAAGAAGAGAAATGTTAAGCAGCAAGCACTTTGCTTTTCAATAATATTGAGTGTCTTATATAGAAAAGATGTGGATGAGATTTATCGTCATTGTGTGGTGCCCGATGAGGTACCCTTTATTTTAGAGGAACATCATGATTCAACATGTGGAGATCATTGTGTTGGATGACTTACCACCCAAAAAGCTTTACATGATGGCTCTTGGTGGTGGATGGCTTTCCAAGATGCTTTTCTGGTGACTTTGCCCCCGACGCTTTATTGATTGGCCACACCATACCCCATTTAATCCAATTCTGGTGACAAGCATGTGAGTGTCGGTATGGTTATCAAAGATCCCCGACGCTGAGTCATTAAAAAAATGGGAGTTTATTTAGTCAGCGCTTCTACTAATAACATCGTAGAATATAAGGCCTTAATCATGGGGTTGAATATAGCCCGATGTGGTGGTATCCGCTGGTTATTAGTGAAAAGTGACTTGCAATTAGTGATCGATCAATTGAATTGGACTTATAGTGTGAGGGATCCCATTTTGCAGATGTATCATCATGCAGCTTTGGATATACTTGAGATGTTTGAGACAGTGACTTGTTAGTTGGTTCCCCATTAGTGGAACCGCTTTACGAATTCGTTGATGAATTATGTCTTTGTTGAGAATATATTTCTAAATTATGGTTTTGAGGGGTTGTTAGAATTGCCTAAGCTTATTAGCCCAAGACTACCATGAGGATTTCTTTGCTGACATGTCTTATTATGGCCACGGCAATAGTTAGTATGGGTGATGAGTCAAGTAGAGTCCTTGCCTAGTAGGAATTCCTGATCCAGTTGTCCTAGGTTAGGTAGGCAGTGCTGACTGCCACTTATGAAGGCTCCTTTGACAGTTCCTTTTAGCCAGTCTATGTGGGAGAGGTTGGTTAGCAACTAGCTCTAGATCTCAGTCAAATCATACTTTGCCTATCCCTTATGGATCTCATGCCTTGTTGTTGTCAAGGGGTAGGGTGAGAGCTATGTCTATGTTTTGTTGTGTATTCTTCTTTATTTTGCAGCTTGATGCTCTTTATATTTTATGTATGTGCAGCTCAGTTTGTGGATTCTCGTCCTATCTCGTGGTCACCAATGAGAACGGATTTTTGAAGCCATTTTAGAGCGTCAAAAGTGGCTCGGGAGGCGCAAAAGAGAATTTTTCATGGAAAATGAATCAAGTGCGGATCAAGAAGCTAGAGTTTTCCTAGATGCATTTCGACACTCCAGAAACCCAATGCAAGTCTCTGTTTGTCAATTGGAGGTTGTTTGACCCCCATTTAATTCCCACATGTTTGGTGTTATGAAGTAGCTACCAAATCCGAGAGTCAAAAGGAGCATGACGAAGGCTAAATTGATAGATTTTGATGCCGCGAAGTCAAATGTCTAGTCCGTTCATGATTTTGAGCTCATTTGGCCATCCATCCAGGCCAAAAATGCTTTCAAAAAGTGTGAACATGGAAAAATGAACTAGTTTTTTTTATGATTAATATTAATGATTAATTATAAGAGCTTAAAGCTCATTTTTTCAGCATGAAGGGGGAGGTTTGCCCCCCTCAAATCCATTGATTTCGTAATTCTACAACTAAGGAAATGGAGAGGAATGCTCCAAGGGTTTAGATGAAGAATTTCTTTGCTCTATTTTGCCACAAACCACACGCAAAATGGTGGAATGAATCAAAATATCTTATTTTATTTCTCTCTACTCTTTCTCTCCTCTCTACACCTTGTTCCCATGGCTTAATCTGTGTGAGAGGGGGTGGGGTTGAAGAGATAGATTTTAGACGTGTGATAATGTTGAAATGTTATGCAACATAAATCAAAGGAGGTTGAGGATGTGTTAGTGGTCATGGAAGAGTGTCAGTGGCTTCTCAACTTTGAAATATGTGATGATTCGTATTAAATTAAATGCGTAAGTGCTTGATTTTATCATTTTATGATGAATTTTTTGTGCATAATTTGGAAAATGATTGAATATGATTCTAGTGCTTGAAAAATTATAATTCTCAGTTGGTTCTTGTTGTTCGTATAATAAAAATAGAAACTGAGAAAACCCACAATACGAAATTGTGAGATTTTGGAAAATTTGAGGGTTTTATGTGTTTTCATAGTTCTTTTGGTATTCATATGGGGTCATGATGGGACCAAAAATGGGCCAACACTGGCTATGTCACTAGCCAAACCTCATGCATACAACAGACACCTCCACCACCACCCGGCCTCGCGGGTCAGGAGCATCTGTAATAACTAAAATACACACCAGATATATCTAATATTGTGTTTGTAGTTGGATAAGAGTCCAACGGCACCTTCCCCAAAAACCCTCAAAGGGGGGTATCCCACACATATTGGCAATAAGTGCCATGTATCACACACGAAAGGAGGCACCCCACCGACTGATTGTTGTAGCCCCATTGCAGCTCTCCTACATCTTAGGGATTGCCCCTCAATGCACTTCTTTTACATATAAACACATTCGCACAAGACTCCTCTCTTTGTTAGTGAGATCCAGGAGATACCATGTTTCCTCACTAATAATCTCCCCCAAGAAATGAACGGCTAACCTACGGCAAGGGAAATCTCACCCTCTCAAGCGTGGGTCAACTATAATTCAAACAATTGCTATGCATTTCCAGGATTTGATACCACATGTATGATTAATGCAATAGTGAAAGTCTCATTGTGCACAAGCAGTTATGTTTCGATCAGTCTATGTGCTAGTACGCAAACAGTCTTTCCATGAATTTCAACTAATATGTATATACTTCGTTGCAAGAATCTAGCACTAAGGCAAACCTTGTGCTACTAGATCCCTTATTTCCAAATAGTTCATTTTATAAATACTATGCATAGAAAAACCAATCAAAAGTTGTATTGTTTCAACCCTCAAACTGTTGCGCAAAATCCTACTCCCCCTCACCGTTTAAGTTTTGCTTCATTGCATAGGTGTATAGAGGTTGTTTTGTCATGATTTAGTGTATAAAGAGCAATAAATCACACACTGTATCAAAAAGATAGGGAAAAATGAGGTCAAACTTCATGTTTGCCCCACCATATATCCACAACCACTTATTATATTTTTCCGTATTTTTCTAAGGCATATTCATATTTTTTCTCTTATTTTCCTCTATTTTTTCTTATTTTCCTCTATTTTTCCCAATTAAAATTTGATATATTTTTAGATTGGCATCTCTTGATTCTTAGAACAATAGAAATATAGATTTTATTAGCATTTTATCCCATGTGAATTGGTTTATCTTACTCGAAAACACCAAAAACCCCATTTTCCTCATAAAAACCGTGTTTTACGGGTTTCTAAAAATTATTTCCAGCATTTTAACTTTATGTTTCTTGATTTTTTCATCGTGCAAGCATAGAACAAATAGTAAACAGCATGTCTACCAATTTTCACTCCATAAGAATAACATTAGCTCAATCAAATATATAAAAAACAAGCAATTTTTCTTTGTAAAATAGAATTACCGGTTTTCTTCCTTCTTTGCCGGTTTTAAAATCTGATGCGGGACTACAGATCAGCCCTCATTCAAGGCTCAGCCCATCTCCAAACTGCAAACTCTAGCCCTCCACCAATCTGGGAGCGATCCAGTACCATGTTGGCCACTTGGCCACCGGGCATTTTCACTTGGCCACTTGGCCACTTTGGCCCCACTGAAAAATCCTGGGCACTCATCTTGAAGTCCCGCACTACATGGCATCTCCCAGAGTCTCGTCTAGCATGCTGAAAATTTATGAAATTTTCCCAACCATCGCTCAGTGGGTCTTTAAAGCACTTTTGGGCCATTGCCACTTAGAATCGTATTGATTGCAGCTGCCGCCTTTGACGAAGTCTACTTTCCCCTAAAATTCGGAATTTTTGGCTATTTTTAAGCACTTCTCATAGTCAAAAATCATCTTCATTGGTGACCACGGGATAGGGCAACTCAGCCCATCGAAACCCATGAACAAATCTGCACAAAAACAGCCAAAGGAAGCATCAAGCTAATACAGAAAGATACGCATCAAACATATCACAGGTTTCACCCTACCCCCTAACAAAACCAAGGCATGAAATCCGCGAGGAGTAGGTCTAGCATAATCTGACAGAAATCCCAAAGCTAGTCACTAACCAACTGCTCCAACACAATCAAGCTAAAAAGAACTATCAGAGAGGTCAGAGAGGTCATCCTAAGTGGTGGTCTGAACTACCTACCTAACTAAGGACAACTCAACTAGGAGCTCCTACTAGGTGAGGACTCCTATAGCCTGAGCAACAAATATTATCTGTTAGCACATTGTCCTTTAACTTCTAATTTTCCATACTGGGGCGTGTAAAAAGGATGGAGCTGAGTATAGTGACCCAAGGAGAACAGGGCATCGGTCTCAGGTCCTATCTTGGTACCCAAGAACCTACCAAGCCCTCGCAAGGCGACACTTAATCCTTTTTCTAACGCTCACTTTTATTTTTTCTCCAACCTTCTTTTATTCTTTACTTTTCACCTAGTTTCCACCCCTAGGAAGACAAGGCATTGGCATTGGGTCTTGTCTCGTCCTCAAGAACCTACCAAGTCTTCGCAAGGCAATGAACAACTACTCAAAGATTTTTCCTTCTTTTCTATTGTATTATTTTAGGGGTTAGAACCCCTTTTTACACACCTCCATATATTCATATAGTTTCTTTCAGATATTAAGGGTTTTTCCTTTTGGGTATTTTTAGTAGGCTTCTCTAACTACCTCACACTAACAGGACCTCCTAGATCAGTCGCCTAGCAGGTCAGCAGAACAAGGTCACTAGAACTCCCATCTAAAACAGGTCTTTCAATGCCTAACAATGCCTTTGCAGGAGCCAATGACTACTCAGACCTCCCACAGACATACCGACCTAAACCTAGGACTTCATGCATTGATCGCCGGTCCCCAACAGACAAAAGAAAATAACCCTCACAGGCATATATATCATTAATTGCTTAAAGGAAAAGACTTGGAAAGGGGACGAAACCACCTGCATGGCCACAAGAAGCTCCTCCATAGCAAAGGCTCCCTCTAGCAACTTCATCAACCTGTATGATGCAATCACTACAACAATAAACCATTAACCGTACATGCACCAAACAGACATAAGGCCCTCTTGGCCTAAAGAAATAGCACATTCGTGCTGCAAACTAACTAGCCCTCTTGGCCTAAAGAAATCAAACATGAAAACCTTAAAACAATTGGCCCTCTTGGTCTAAAGAAATCAAACAAACTAGCTCAAATGGATCCCTCCTTGGAAGAAGGCAGATATACGAAAATACGCTCTAGTCCAAGGGGAAAAATAGGGCTCTCATCCCTAAACTAAATGCATCAAGTTATGACCCATACCTATTGCATATACAATAAGAGGCATACTCATAACATGTCGTCGAATCAACCTATGGGTCTAGGATAATAGTGGTAGATGTGTCTCGGCTACTCTTCGCATTACCCATATCAACCATCACTTACCATATAACATGTGGTTTGATAACATTCCTCACAGACAACCAGTTCCTGTCTCATTATCAAGAGCAGCATCCAGACTAGGACCACAGTTGAAGAAGACGTCCTCTTCATATGTGAAATTGGCTAGTGAATCCGCAAACTAATTCCAAGAACGTGGAATCAACTGAAGAGATACACTCTCAAATTCATCAAATAGGGTTATAGCAGTTCAATGATACATATGAAGGATAGGATTTCGGACTGTATATGTCTCATTGAGTTGATTTAAGATCAACTGGGAATCCCCTTTTACTAACAACTATCAAATACCACTTTTCTTGGCAACATTCAGTCCCATAATCAAGGCTTTATACTCCACCATGTTGTTAGTGAATCCTACCCTAAGATAGGCAGCTAATTTCATTGTAACTCTATGTCGGGGATCTCGGATAACTACTCCAACACTCCCTTTTTTAATTCGACCCCTGGATGCCCCCATCAAAGAATAACGTGTACGTCCACAATGGGTTTTCACATCAGCCATCCAAAACTCCCCTATTCATAATTATGATAGTCAAAATTCATCATGTTGAGAGAATGAACTGACGGCTCTATCCCACCTTCATCATTAAAGACTACAAGGACGCTCATCAAAATTTGTAAATAGTGATGACAAAATACCTTAATCTCCCAAACGAATGTCCCGTCATCTTGCTCAACCACTTTATAGCCTTTACTCCACCAGATGAGCTTTCTCTTATGATATCGCTGCTCTAAGTATGGGTGCTCTAAATAAGGGATCATTCGATCCATCAACCTCTATTGTTGTTTCCTTGCAGATGTCTGATCAATTGTGCATAGACCTGCAAGGCACTTATGTCATTAGCGCAGTCAAAAATAATAAGGTTTAATCTTATGAAGATTAACCTTATTCTTAAACTCCACACCCTCAAGATCTGCCAATAATGTTGTGGATTTATTCTTCCCAATCCTAACAATCCTATAAGGACCGTCCCATTTGGGCTCCAGCTTTCCTGGAAATAATTCTCTACACGCATCATAGTACAACACTAGGCTGTCCTTTCTTAAAAGTGTGTTTCTTTGCTTTTAGGTCATGGAGCTGCTTCATCCGACGCTTGGTCACCTCCTGATGTAGCAAGCTCTACAATTTAATCTCATCGAGGTGTGCTAGAGTCATAAAGCGCTCTAAGAGGGCATCCCCATCACCCAAAGAATGATTGATTGTGAATCTTATCGTCAGTAACTCGATCTCTAGAGGTAGGATGCACTTCTCTCCATATACTAGCTTGAATGGGGTGTGACTAGTAGCTCGTTTGAACGTCATATTATATGCCCATACTGCCACATATAATTTTGTATCCCAGTCCCGTTTCTTTTGGAGACTATCTTGGACAGAATGCCCACAAGCTGCTTTTTGGTAGTCTCAACCTGCCCATTGGCTTGTGGGTTATAGGGGGTTGTTTAATTATGCTTGATGTGCCAAGCCTCAATCAGGCTTTTTATCACTTTGTTCAGAAAATGTGTCCCCCGATCTGATACTATTTCTTTTGGTGGACCAAATCAACATACTATTTGCTCTAATAGGAAACTCGTGGTTTCCTTTGCATCATATTTCCGTGTTGCACGTGCTTTCGACTACTTAGTAAAATAATCAGTCGCTACGATAATCTATCTTTTTTGTGCAATGGATGACAGAGTAATAGGGCCCACAAAGTCGATCCCCCACTTCTCAAACAAAAGAATCGCCATAATAGGAGTGAGTGATCGCTACATATTCTCTCGACTATCATGTCGTTGACAAATGTTGCATCTTTTAACATACTCGAATGCATCCTGGAAGATGGTCGGCCACCAATATCCTACCCTCAAGGCTTTTTGCGTGGTTAGCCGTCCAGCAAAATGACCTCTACAAGCAGAGTCATGGCATTCTTCTAAGATGAAAGGGACCTCGTCAGGCATTATGCATCAATGGTAGATATCGTCTACCCCTTACTGATACAACGTGCCTGCGATTATTGTGAATTTTAAAGCATGCTGCTTAATCTTTCACTTTTTTAACTTCGATAGACAAGCTCTAGTCTCTCCCGTTGACAAATAATGTGTTATCGATGCATATCAGGAGGGAATAGATGCTGTGTCAATCTTGAACAATGAGTCCCAGTCAATGCCTTCAGCCAGAGCTTCCTTTGGATCCCTAAAGTCCACAAGGCAATCTACGATACCCTACAACTTGGGTGGCTTTCTCTTAACCTCATAGTCAAACTCCTGCAAAGTGATTAACCACTTTGCCAAATGGTTGGTCAATTATAGCTTATTCATCAGTAGTCGTAGCCCTTCCGCCTTCGTGTAAAGGACAATCTTCTCATAAAGGATGTAGTGCCTGAACTTTTTTGTCACAAAGACCATCGCAAGGCACAAATTTTCCATATAAGTATAATTAATTTCGGATACACCCAGCTTTCAACTAGCAAAAGCAATTGGGTGATGCCACTTCTCTTCCCACATCTGCGCTAAACAACAACTAATGCTATGCATAGTAGCTGTTGAAAAGATATAAAAAAATCTCAGCCCCTTTCGGTGCTTTCAGCACAGCTGCTCTTACGAGTTCCTGCTTTACATCCTCAAAAGCCACCTTACAAGGGTCACTCCACATAAACAAACAATTGAAGAATAACAGATTTGTCAATGGCAGCATTCTTTCTACCAAAGCGTTTATGAACCATCGATAATATCCAACTAATGATAGAAAGCTATGAACTCCGTTGGGGGTATGTGGCGAACTCATGGCGACTATAACTTTGATTTTTTCAGGATCTGTCACAATTCCTACCGAGCTAACTACATGGCCTAGCAGGAGTCCATAAGGTACGCCAAAAATGCACTTCTTCAGATTAAGAGCTATGAAAAATTGTATGCATCGCTCAAAACATTTTTGTAAAATAATCAACTGCCTATCTCTCACGGTGGCTACCCCTAAATCGTCAATAAATACCTTCAGCTCCTCAAGGGAAATGTCACCAAAGCTCTAATCAGTAGTTCATTCCCAAGAACTAGGCGCATTGCATAGATCAAATGCCATCATATGATACACAAAGGTCTCAAAGACTATTATGAACATTGTTTTAAGCTTATCCTCTTCTGCAATCACCATTTGATTATAGCCTGCAAAACAGTCTGTGAATGAATATATCTCCCTACCTGCCAATTGATCCAGAATCTGGTTGATAAAGGGCAGTGGGTAATAATCCTTAACTGTTTGCTTATTCAACTCTCAAAAGTCCACACATAGTCGAATTTGATTATTTTTCTTCTTCCTGATCACAACTAGTGAACACCATTCAGTGTGCTGCACAGGGAAGATCAAACCCGCTTTTTGTAATTTCTGTAACTCCTCGAATTGCCAATCCCACAACTCAAATGGCATACGCCTGACTTTCTATCACATAGAATGGCTTCTTTCCTTCAACTGAATTGTATGGACAGTGAGGCTGGGAGGAATGCCCCTAAGTTCATCGTAACTCTAAGTAAAAATATCGTGTAACTCTTGGATTAGAGTGACATAATCCTCCCGTTCCTCTACATTACGCATGGACCCTAGCTTTATCGGTCGCTCATCGTCTACCTAGCATACCAAGGTCTAGCTTGATAACATTTGCATCCCTTATTCTATCTTGAGCTCCTAATGGCTCGTTCAACATTACTTGATAGACATATTTGGTGGTGAATCCCTCTTTGGATTCGTCAGTCGAGGATGTCTCACTTTCAAACACATCTTCCATTGTCTCTAACTCTGTAGAAGACTTGGGAGCTCACTTTGAGGTGATTCAAGATATGCGTCGACTACCACACGTCTAGCACCTCTGCCAAATATCAATCTACCAGTGGGTATATCTACTTGACATTCTGCTTGCAAAATCCAAGGTCGACCAAGCAGTACTTGGTAACTCTGACACCCTGCAAATCGGATTAGCCTAAAGTCCAACAGGCATTCTACGTTGGCAACTATCACGTGGACTTTAGTAATGCAGCCCTTCAACTATCTCAAACTATCATTAGCCATTCTAAGGATTGTGGAGGCATCTTTCTAAATCGCAAGACCCAACCTCTCCATCAATTCAGAACTTGTAATATTAACTAAGGATCCTGTGTCGACGATAGCATTATCCACTAGAATCCCATCAACATAGGCTGCAACCCTTGGGCAGTGCTTTTTGCGTTCCTTTATCATCCTGCCTAGGGTTTCCATAGACAGGTTTTACATCATCTTTATCGCCTTCTCTATGTTTATGGCCTCTTGCTATGGCCCGTAGACTAGAAGCTTCAATGCCATTAACCTGCACAGCCTTGATGAGGCCCACCCCACTGCCGCCTGGCGATTCCTCAATAGTAGCTTTACCTCTTTGGAGTATTTTCTTCAGCCCATCGTCCTGTTGAAAATTGTTTCCTTGCGCACGATGATTAATAGACCCTAGTTTTGCCGACTACCTTGCTGGAGGGAACTAATCTTGCTCCAACAGGTGGCTACTAAATGACCGGACTTCCCACAAATTTCGCACTTGAATTTTGGGAAATTACGTGGATAATGTTGCCCACCACACCATTTGCAACTGAATCTAGAGGGTGCACCCTCCTCGAGACGTCGACTCCCTATCAGATTCTGTTGTTCCTTTAAGAAATTAACGTCAACGGCTATTTGCTGATATTGTTTAGAGATCATATCTGTGTAGTGCTTCATCATTTCCTTGACTTCGCTAAGGATATTTGACGAACTCGACTCATTTGCTGATATTGTTCAGAGATCATATCCGTGTAGTGCTTCATCATTTCCTTGACTTCGCTAAGAATATTTGACAAACTCGACTCATAGCCTTGATCATCTACCCATCGGTCCCTTGTTCGCACAATTTGATTAGGAATAGATTCCATTGGTTGCTCACCCACATGAACGATGTTAGGGTTCGTTGCTTGGCCTCCCACATTTTGAGGCATCTGACTAGCCATCGGCATAGTCACACTAGGCGGAGTTTGTTGAGATATCAAGCTCCACTCGTGATATGCCAGGGTGACCGTTGTGCATTTATGTCACCGACTTGTCAGTTGCAGATGCGGTTGGTACACCGCCCATGAATAATAGCTATATGATAGCTATCCTTATCTACTCTAGTTCGTGGCTCAGTTAGTATGCCACCTTAGTTAGTTGAGTTTGGTTTGAGACCCATATATAGGGTTCTTCTATTTCTATGTACTAGAGTTCTTTTGGCTTACACAACTAAGAAGAGAAAAACTGTTTTCAGCCTCCACCTTTGTGTGTATTCCCCCATTGTGCAAGCAAGAAAGCTACAAGTGAGACTCCTTCCTTCTCTCCCACAATCTTGACATGGTATCAGAGCCTTGTTCGTGGTAAGGAGCTCAAGAAAGCAAGCCAAGCTCACGGTGTTCTGGTAAGAGGAGCAGTGTTGCTTTCATTTTCTGTTTTGGGAGCAGATCTCTGCAGGTAGCACAGCCGGAAATTGAAAGAGTGCATTGTCTCAGGTTGAGACGCCCTTCGAAGGTTGAGACGACCCTGTTTTTTTTATTTGAGGCCATTTTGGGGCCTGTTTTGGAGGCGGAAGTTTTCTGCACGCACTCAGGAAAAGACCTTATTTTATGTTGTGCGACCACTGTTCTACAGGTCGGTGAAAAGTTACTGTAGAAATTGCATCGTATGCTTGTGCGCAGAGACATTGGGAGTTACAGAATCATCCTTGGTTCCTGTATATACAAAATCGTCACTAGGAAGTGACTGTGTGGTCAAATACCACTTTTGTCAGTATTGCAGATTTGCCCTTGTGAGGGTGAAGCTGTGTTTTTTGCAGTGACAGAATTTTTTGCAGTGTTCTGTAATGGCGTCTGATTCTCTCTCACAGATTGTAACTGAAAAGCTTGACAAGAACAACTTCCAAGCATGGAAGTTTAGAATGACGAATTTCCTTATGGGAAAAGGATATTGGGAATTTGTTGCAGGAAATGAAGAAGAACCAGTTCTTCCTAATGTTCCCAATCAGCAGCAAATGCAGGCATTCAAATCATGGCATGAGAGAGCCAGGAAAGTTATGTACTGGCTGTCTATCAGTATTTCCGACTCTATGATTGTGCATATTCAGGATGCAAGTACGCCAAAGAAGGCATGGGATACTTTGTCAAAAATGTATAGCACAAATATGCAAGCCAGGAAAATGCAGCTCAAGCAAGAGTTGCATAATGTGCAAAGAGAAAGTATGAGCATCAATGACTACCACATGAAGGTGAAGAAGATTGCAGATGCACTTGCTTCCATTGGGTCGCCAGTGGAAGATGATGATTTAGTTTCTGTGACTTTGAATGGTCTAGGAAAGGATTATGCACAGTTTCGGACATCCATTTCAGTTCATGAAAGATTTCCTGATTTTGAGGAGTTGATTGCTCTTCTAATTTCTGAGGAGCAAAGAAATGGTGGTGCATCTTCTTCAGGAGGAACTTCAAAAGAAACTGTCTTCTACTCAAATGCTGAAAGAGGTAGAGGCAGAGGTAGAGGAGGAAAATTTGGAGGCCGTGGTAGAAATCAGAATATGCAGCAAACTCAAGAAAACCAGTCCTATAGAGGAGGACGTGGTAACTCTAGAGGCAGGGGGAGCCAAAGAGGTCGTGGTGGATGGCAAAGAGGCCAAAATGCAAACAGCAATGTTGAATGCTACTACTGTGGTAAAATGGGTCATATGGCTAAAGATTGCTATAAAAAGCAGAATGACATCATGAATGGGAAATTGCAACAAGGGAATTATGCATCTTTTAGTAGACAGGGTGATGACAGAAATGAGCATTTGTTTATGGTGCAGCACATGAACAATTTTGTGACAAGTGCAGAAGAATGCAACGATGTATGGTATGTTGACTCAGGTGCATCAAACCACATGACAGGTCATGCAGAATGGATGGAGGATGCAAGGAAAATGGAAAAACCAGGATTTGTGGAGACTGGTGATGATACTGCACATCCTATTGTGCAGATTGGAAAAATTCCTTTGTCTATGCAGGATGGGGAAAAAAAATACATGTCCGATGTATTTCATGTCCCGAATATCACCAAGAATCTGGTTTTTGTCGGTCAAATGGTTGAGCAGGGCTTGCAGGTCAGATTTAGTCCTCATGGATGCTTTGTTGAGGATATGAAAAATAAAGGTCGCTTGATAGCAAAAGGAAAGAAGAAGGGCAGAATGTTTACGTTGGATGCAGACATGTCTGAATTGAGTGCAGCAATGTTTGCACATGGAACAGATATTGATATCTGGCATAAACGCATTGGTCATGTTAATGTACAGCGACTTAAATCAATGCAGGCCCAAAATATTGTTGCAGGATTGCCTAAATTCAAGGTTGCAGAAATGCATAAGGTATGTGAAGCCTGTCAGTTTGGAAAACAGGCAAGGAAACCATTTCCTAGACATGTTCAAGAGAGTAAGAAGCCATTGGAATTAATCCACTCTGATGTGTGGACTACTAAAGCTGCATCTCTTGGAGGTTGTCATTATTTTGTCACTTTTATTGATGACTATAGCAGAAAAGTTTGGGTGTATTTTATGAAAAAAAAAGTGAAGTTTTTGGGCATTTCAAAACTCTTAAAGCTATGGCTGAAAAAGAAACAGGTCTGCAAATAAAATGCCTAAGGTCAAATGGAGGAGGAGAGTACCTCTCAAATGAGTTTGCAAGGTTCCTGCAGGAGCATGGCATAAAGCAGCAATATTCATGCAGTCATACCCCACAACAAAATGGAGTTGCAGAAAGGAAAAATAGGCATATTGGAGAGGTATCTCATGCCATGCTCAATGAAAAAGACCTGCCAGATTTTTATTGGGCTAAAGCAGTTGCTACAGCAGTCTACATAATGAACAAGACTCCCACTGCAGCAATAAATGGGATGACTCCAGAGGAGAGGTATACTGGTAGGAAACCAGATATTTCTCATTTGAAAATCTTTGGTTGCATTGCCTATGTTCATGTGCTAGATGAGTTGAGATCCAAGTTGGATCCAAAAGCTGAGAAGTGCATCTTTATTGGTTACTCTCTGCAGCAAAAAGGGTATAGATGTTATAACCCTTCTACTCGTAAGTTTACAGTGAGCAGAGATGTTGTTTTTGATGAGATGAGTAGCTGGTATAAAATAGTAAATGTGATTGATGATGTAGATGCACAAAATGGTAATGCTGCACAGAATTCACAGTAGCAGTCACAAAATATTAGTGGACCTAGAGCGTCCTCTAGCAGTGGTTCACATTCTTCGCCATCGACAGGCAGATTGAGATCAGGAGAATCTTCTGAAGGCAGTGCAAATA
The DNA here is from genome assembly GCF_053477565.2 of Lygodium microphyllum. Taxonomy (NCBI): domain Eukaryota; kingdom Viridiplantae; phylum Streptophyta; class Polypodiopsida; order Schizaeales; family Lygodiaceae; genus Lygodium; species Lygodium microphyllum. Next base: position 24,083,112 of record NC_141162.1, on the reverse strand, counting down.
GTGGTATGCAAGTATCACGAAAAGGAAAAGAGAAGGTTGATCAGTCCATGTTTGATGTGAATGCAGGTCACTCTTATGTGGATGGTGAATCCAGTGGCTCAGAACAGAGCATTGATGATGAGTTGGGTATTCCTTCTATTGTTACACCTAGAGTAAGGAAGACCAGGGATGTTTTGAGAGCACCTGGGAGTGAACCTACTTTGCGCAGGTCTACGAGAGCTAGGTATCCTGTGGATAGGCTAAAATATGATGGATTTACAACCATTCACTATGCATATATGGTCAAAGTAATACAGGAACCAGAACCCACTTCTTTTGAGCAAGCCATAGGAAAAGAAAAATGGGAGAAAGCCATGGATGAAGAAATGGATGCCTTGGAAGTAAATGCTACATGGGAATTGGTACATTTGCCTAAAGGTAAGAATGCAATTGGCTGTAAGTGGGTTTATAAGGTAAAGCACAATGCAGATGGTTCTGTGAACAGATACAAGGCAAGATTAGTAGTCAAGGGGTATGCACAAATATATGGCATTGACTATGAAGAAACATTCAATCCGGTTGCAAGGATGGCAACTGTAAGAGCAGTCATTGCTATGGCTGCATCAAAGGGATGGTCTTTACATCATATGGATGTAAAGAATGCCTTCTTGCATGGTGATTTGCAAGAAGAGGTCTATATGGAGCAGCCACCAGGTTATGTGCATGCTGTTCATCCTGAGTTTGTTTGCAGGTTGAAGAAAGCCTTGTATGGCTTGAAGCAAGCACCTAGAGCATGGTCTGACAAGATAGGACAGTATCTTGTCACTATTGGCTTTCAGATTTTCAAGGCAGATTTCTCACTTTATGTGAGAAAAACAGAGAAAGGTATTATGCTACTTGTCATTTATGTTGATGATTTGATTATGACAGGTGATAGTGATGAAGATATCCTTCATGTGAAAATGCTATTGAAGCAGAAGTTTGAGATGAAGGATTTGGGAGAGCTGCGTTATTTCTTGGGCATTGAGGTGATTAGATCACCAAGTGGGATACAGCTCTTGCAAAGGCAGTATGGATTGGACATGTTGTCCAAATATGGGATGACAGGCTGTAAGCCTATTTCAGTTCCTTTGGAGCAGAATGTGAAGCTGAGCGCAGATGCAGGTGAGCTTTTGGAAGACCCTACTATGTACAGACGCATAGTGGGAAGTTTGATTTATATGACTATTACCAGGCCAGATTTGAGCTATGCTGTTGGATTGGTAAGTCAATTTATGCATGCTCCAAGGAAACCGCATTTGGATGCGGCTAGACGCATACTCAGGTATGTGAAGTCCACATTGCAGTATGGACTATTTTATGAGATTGGGGTTCAGATACAGTTGCGTGGATACATTGATGCTGATTGGGCTGGTAGCATTTCCGATAGACAATCTACCAGTGGATATGTGTTCTCTTTTGGGAGTACTGCAGTTACTTGGAGCAGCAAGAAACAGCCTACAGTTGCCTTATCTAGCACAGAGGCTGAGTACAGGGGCGCAGCAATGGCTGCATGTGAGGTAGCTTGGTTGCATAAGCTACTTTATGATATGCGTCAGCCTACAAATGGGCCAGTTGTCATTTATTGTGACAACATGAGTAGTATACACTTGGCAAATAACCCAGTCTATCATGCTAGAACAAAGCACATTGAGGTGCATTATCACTATGTGCGGGAGAGGGTTTTACTAGGTCTTATTGATCTAGTTTATGTCAGCACAGAGGATCAGGTAGCTGACATATTTACGAAGGCATTGGGCATAGAGAAGTTGCGCAAGTTCAGAGACCTTCTTGGTGTGCAGGAATTGGGATTGAGCTCGAGGGGGAGTGTTGAGATATCGAGCTCCACTCGTGATATGCCAGGGTGACCGTTGTGCATTTATGTCACCGACTTGTCAGTTTTGCAGATGCGGTTGGTACACCGCCCATGAATAATAGCTACATGATAGCTATCCTTATCTACTCTAGTTCGTGGCTCAGTTAGTATGCCACCTTAGTTAGTTGAGTTTGGTTTGAGACCCATATATAGGTTTCTTCTATTTCTATGTACTAGAGTTCTTTTGGCTTACACAATTAAGAAGAGAAAAACTGTTTTCAGCCTCCACCTTTGTGTGTATTCCCCCATTGTGCAAGCAAGAAAGCTACAAGTGAGACTCCTTCCTTCTCTCCCACAATCTTGACAGAGTTGGCAATAAAGGCACATTTGGCACCATGTTCCCTCTCCCGTTAGGGTTGGCCATCCCTATCCCTTGGCTTCCACTGCCATTGATCAATTGCAAATTATTTCCCAACGCTAGACCCATAGTGGGATTGATTCGAGAAGCATAGGCTACTTGCAATTGGGATTCTATTTCTTGCGCTTGTCTAATGGTAGTGTCTATATCCACCAAGGTGACACTACTCAGTTGTACTTGGATGTTAAAATCAAGACCATGCAAGAAGTATTGTAACTAGGCAGTAGGTGGGATAGGGATAGAGGTATCCAATTTACAAAAAACATATTTTATCTTCTTGGCATACGCTTGTATATCTTCATGCGGTTCTTGGCGTGTCAAATTCAACATGCGTAGCCAATATTGGCCACCCCTCTCAGGGGCAAACTCCCTTTGGAAGGCTTCATAAAATAAATCCACTGTGTCCATGATACCATATAGTTGCCCTTCCCTTCAAGGTCATATTAAAGAACATCATTAGATGCCCTTCCTCTTGGATGCGGCAGTTAAACATCAGCTTTTGGAACTCCCTTATATGAAGCTCCTCATCCTCTTCCACTAACCCATTAAAAAAGGGTAGGGGGAAACCTAAGGCTGGTAAATCTGCCATTCCCACAGGGATTGCGATAGGTTGTGCCGTGGCAATGATCGGATTTGCTAATGGGATCGGGACAAGCAAAGTTGTCACACCACTCAAAGTGGGTAGATTAATTGGGAAGGGGGAAGTACTAGAACTACCACCTCCTAACGAGGCTAAGGGTACTAAGACCCCACCCTTAAATAGGTTCAGGAGGACTACTCCTTTTAGGAGAATAACGCCTATTGATTTCAGTCCTCCGTCTAGCCCTCTCGGCTCTCTCCTATTTTTGGAGTTCGGCTTGACGGATCTCTTTAAAGGATATCAACTAACAAGTAGTTCCCAAGAGACCCTAGATTCAAAAACCGCCACTTTGAGGTGGCTCCCGGCAGACGCACCACTGATGGGACCAAAAATGGGCCAGCACTGGCTATGGCACTAGTCGAACCTCATACATACAACAGACACCTCCACCACCACCAGGCCTCACAGGCCAAGAGAGTCTGTAATAACTAAATGCACACTAGATACATCTAATATTGTGTTTGTAGTTGGATAAGAGTCCAATGGCACCTTCCCCAAAACCCCTCAAAGGGGAGTATCCCACACATATTGGCAATAAGTGCCATGTATCACACACGAAAGGAGGCACCCCACCGGCTGATTGTTGTAGACCCACTACAGCTCTCCTACATCTTGGGGATTGGCCCCTCAATGTACTTCTTTTACATATAAACACATTTGCACAAGACTCCTCTCTTTGTCAGTGAGATCTAGGAGATACCATGTTTCCTCACTAATAATCTTCCCCAAGAAATGAACGGCTAACCTACGGCAAGGGAAATCTCACCCTCTCAAGCGTGGGTCAACTATAATTCAAACAATTGCTATGCATTTTTAGGAGTTGATACCACATGTATGATTAATGCAATAGTGAATGTCTCATCGCGTACAAATAGTTATGTTTTGAAATTAGCCTATGTGCTAGTACGCAAACAGTCTTTCCATGAATTTCAACTAATACGTATATGCTTCATTGCAAGAATCTAGCACCAACACAAACCTTGTGCTACTAGATCCCTTATTTCCAAATAGGCCATTTCATAAATGCTATGCATAGCAAAACTGATCAGAATTTGTATTGTTTCAGCCCTCAAACTGTTGCACAAAATCCTACTCTCCCTCATCGTTTAAGTTTTGCTTCGTTGCATAGGTGTATAGAAGTTGTTTTGTCATGATTTAGTTTAAATCACACATTGTAACAAAAAGATAGGAAAACTGAGGTCAAACCTCATGCTTTGCCCCACCATATATCCACAACCATTTATTATATTTTTTTCATATTTTTCTAAGGCATATTCCTATTTTTCTCTTTTTTTTTTATTTTTCAGAGCTATGGCTCTTGATTCTTAGAACAACAAAAATATAGATTTTATTAGCATTTTATCCTATATGAATTAGTTTATCCTACCCGAAAACACCAAAAACTCCATTTTCCTCATAAAAACCGTATATTACGGGTTTCTAAAAATTATTTCCAGCATTTTAACTTTATGTTTCCTAATTTTTTCATCATGCAAGCATAGAAAAAATAGTAAATAGGGTGTCTACCAATTTTCACTCCATAAGAACAACATTGGCTCAATCAAATATAAAAAACAAGCAATTTTCCTTTGTAAAATAGAATTACCGATGTTTTTCCTTCTTTGTGGGTTTTAAAATTTGATGCAGGACTACAAATCAGCCCTCATTCAAGGCTCAACCCAACTCTAAACAGCAAACTCTAGCCCTCCGCCAATCCGAGAGCGATCCGGTACCATGCCGGACAAGCGGTCTTGAATCGGTCTTCAATCCTCTTCATGGGCATAAACTACCTCTTAAGGGGAGAGAGAGGGAGGGGAGAGAAAGATTGTTTTTCTATCTCAGCAACCGAGCAGCCATTTCTAAATCCGAGACAAGTGATGGAGAGCGAAGTCAGTAGGAAGATCATGCATCAGATCAATTGGGGGGGTTGCTTTTAAGCTCTCCAACCTCCCTCCTCATCAAAACGACTCCATGGCATCTCCATCCCTACACACGGCCGAAAACCCCCCCCCCCCCCCCCCCCACGAAATCTTTTTTTTTTGGGCCCCCCCAAAGGGAGCCTCCAAAGGTTACATTTTTTGGCTAAAAGTCCATTTTCACTTGGCCACTTTGGCCTTGGTCTCCTGGGCACTCCCAATCAATCGTCTGGCCTCCGATTTGGCCCCACTGAAAAATCCTGGGCATTCGTCTTGAAGTCTCACAATGCCGGGCATCTCCCAAAGTCTTGTCTGACATGCCAAAAATTTATGAAAATTCCCCAATCGTCGCTCAATGGTTCTTTAAAGCACTTTTGGGCCATTGCTGCTTAAAATCATACTGATAGAAGATGCTGCCTCCTTCGAGAAATCTATTTTTTTCCTTGAAATTCAAAATTTTTGGTTATTTTTAAGCACTTCTCAGAGTCAAAAATCATTTGTCATATCATATGGAGTATAATGTTGTATCTTGGTTCATGTAAGCTCCACATGTTTGAAAATCAAAAAACCATTAATAAATAATACAATAAATAAAGAAAAACCAAAAAATTAAAAAAAATAGATTTTACACATGTAAAAATTACAAAAAATTATGAATATGTCTGTGACTGTATAGTGGGGCTAGGGCATAAGGTTTGGCCTCAATTTATCCCTATTCTTTATGTTATAGTACGTATTTATTGCTTTTTTATACAAAAAATACATAAAATTACTATTTACGCCTACCACCGCAAGCGAAATCACAAATGGTTGGGGGAAGGGATCGGGTTGCCTATGGATATGACCCATCTCCAAGTTCCACCACCACTTGCACAATGCACTACACGATAAGGCAAACACACCCCCTAGGTAGTGCACCTATTCTTCCTTTACAGGTATATTCTACAATTATGCAACTGGCCAACAACTCTAGAGGCCCTCTTTGATTAGTCAATATATCTTCAACAAGCATAGCAATCGCTGATCATATGTCACAAGCTTATCCTACATGACCAATTTTCCAAAAGCCCCAAATACCATTTCACAGACCACCCTCAACCTCTCCAATCCATACCATCCAATGCCATGAGACTAGCACTCAGCTTGGAGGGGGATAATGTTAACCCTCTAAACAACAAAAGGCCCAAACAAGTCTTAAGAAGAGGTATAAGAAGATAGCTCAATGGAAAAATAGGACCAAGAAGCTCGAAAAAAAAATTAAAATCAAGAACAGGACACACAAGAGATAAAGCGCATTTTAGTCCTTTGTAAAAGAGTGATAGGCTCCTTCCTTGTGCATCTTAAGATGACCATGCCCCATGAGCAGTTTCACACTTGAACTGCATCTAGTTTGTATCGAGTTTGTATACCATTTTGTTTTCTGATGGATGGATATTTAGCTTGGGGATGTTTTCTAATCTTGAAAAGATAAGAATGGAAGCTCTTAATAGCTCGAAGAAGCAAAAGAAGTAGCTGATGAAGACTCAAAGTGAAGACTGAAGCGAGAGTGACATTGATGAGATCTCAAGGGTCACTGTAGTGGCTCTAGTAACTCTTCATATCAAGCATACCTCTTGGGAGGTGTATCCACAATCAAGAGAGGATTATTGTGCATATTTCTTTTTTATTATCATGTACTATTGAGAGAGATAGTGTATGAGAGATAACCAATTTCTATGAAGAAACATTGTATCTACATGAGAGAGATTGGAAGAAAGACTTTGAAGACTATGAAGATGATAAAATAGGAATATTGTGTGATGAATTCCATTCAAAATTGAGTATTCATTTGTGTTCTTTTGTTTCTTTCATGGTTTTTATGAAGAATGTGTTGAAGTTTTTTCATGATAAATCCATGGGAGATTCACTATATAGTGTTATGTGAAGATTGGTTATTCTTAGTATCATTTTTCTTCTTATGGTTGACTAAAGTATGAAGAACATGCTTATTGGTGTAATAAGATAGATTTTCTTATAGTAGTTTCCCTATTTTCTTGGTGTTCCTCTTGGGGCTCCATGTGTTTGGTGTGCATCCAATCAACAAGCACCAATAGAGGCTGAAAATGAAAGCAATGGCACTATTGAAGAGGAAGAAAAAAAATGGAAGATTATAGAATTCTTGCTACTATTGAAGAATTGAATATCTTCATTTCCAAAGCCACTTTCTATAAGAAATATATTCCTCAATGGAGGAAACATGTCACTACCTTGATGCAAACTCTATGTGATAAACTGATTCCATTGTCTTTTGAAGCTACAGAAAGTTATATCACTACATACAACACTTTCCCACAAAACTGAAGAGCAAAACAAACAAAATGAGTATCAATGGAAGATTTGGCCTTCATTGAAGAATTTTTGAACATCATCAATTGGGAGATTATGAAGAAGCTTCAAGAGTTGTGGTCAATGAAGGTTCACAAGAATTTAAAAAAAAAGAGTTGGACTTATTTGTGGATGCACAACAACAAGATATGTAGGATGCCTAGTGTACTATCAACCTTCTGTTTATCCAATTGGCAACCCACTGGAAGCTACTAGATAGAGTATTCTTCACAACTTATGCTATTGAAACCCTTTGAAGTTGGTGCTATCAGGACAATGGCACTATGGCGATTCTCAAAAGAATAAATTTTAATACCTTTAAAACTAAATGTCTTCCCCTCTGTAGTGGCATAAAAGTGGAATTCAAAGACATTGAAATGAAGGAAGTAGATAAAATTTTGGTTAGAGAGTCCTCAAGAGCCTAAGTCCCCTCTTATCCCCTTTTATTGAAGCACAAAAAAATTGGGTAGGGCTAGCTCCCTAATGAATGGCATGATAAAGAGGTAAGCAATAGAACAAATCTAGAGGTACATGAGAAGAGAGAAGGCAAAAATCAAAGCCAAGAATAAGCTAGCAGTAGAAGCTTCCTTTGATACCCTTACAGTACTCTTCACAAAATTTCCAATGGTTAACCAAGGTCCCTTTCCAAGCCAAATCTATCTTGGAAATTTTGATGATAGCCCAGCAAATATAGTCCCATCGACAATCTAGGAAAATACAATGTAGCCGAGTTCCTAGTAGTGTGTGTAGCCAACAATGCCAGAATCCTAAAGCATTGGTTGGTGATATTTCCCACCACTTTCAAAGGCACAATGTTTTAATGATATGAGAGACAAGCAGTAGGAACTTTTGGCATATGGGTTAACCCTGAAGGTGTTCTTTTTCACCAAATTCAGGTGTGAAGATTTTGAAGAGCAGATGTGAGAGTTCATAAACTTAAGTCACTTAAGTCAATCCTCTAGAGAACGGGTGGAAGTATATGTCTCTATAATGGAATCCGTACTGAAGAGATGGACCAACCATAACTTGGATGAAGACATCCAGAATGGAGTTTTTCTTAGAGACCTACTACCAAAATTTCGTAAGTTTATGAAGGTAAGAAGACTAGTCAATCTACAAGTTGCAGTAGAAGGTGCAAAACTATATGATGAAGTTGAAGCAAGGCTGTCTATGACCTCAGGGAGAGGAGTCCTATCTTCTCCAATGCTAGGAATAGTATACCCACAAAATGCAATCTCAGGGAGGATTGTTTCCTACCCCTACCCTCAGATGCAAATAGTGTCGTGGTATAGTGTACCAAATCTACAATGGCCACAAATAGCAATGTCTCAAATGATGGTTCAACCACAACAATAGTGGCCTCAAATAGTTCCTCCAATGGCAAATAAATAACAACTATTGAACCCTACCAACTAGAAATAACAACCAATAGTCCCAATGGAAGCTCTAAATCAGAATCAAAGCACAGGACCCTCTGGATTAACCCAACCACTCTATGTAGTGATTATAGAGATGCCCCAAAATCCTTCTCCAAGTACTCAAGGAGGAGAAAATCTGAAGGACTATTTGTCCAATTGAGTTGTAAGTAACAAGAAAGAGCTTATGGATATTATCATAAAGTAGTTGTAAACACTAAAAGTGAATACTTCTAGTGTATCAATACTGCACAAGTCGAAAGAGATGTGATATGATCAAATACATTGTGTAAAACGTACGTTGCGAATTTGAGGCCTTACATCTGCATAGGGCATTGCCATTGTAGGAAGGTCTTACCTATTTCCTTAAGCAATGGCATTGTCTAGTCCTTTACAGGTGGCCAAGTATGAAGACCAAATAGCAGAGTTGATAGCCCTACAAATGATAGCCAACTTTAAAGCTGTAGATATGAAAAAGGTTGAAAATCATACATATGTAATATCTCAAGATAATTTTTTGGAGGTTTGTGCTTCGAACAACCCTTGATTTAAGTTTTACTATTTTCCTAGATTTCAATGAGGTGAGGTTTGACTAGACTTCAGGCTCCTCCTGATAATGTGGCCTATTAGAGGAGTTCTTGGTGGAACACAGCTTATCAATCTACTCTATGCTATTGGATGAATCAAAGGAGAGTAAAATAACACTCATTTCTTTGATTTACCAATAGCAAAGTAGTAAGAGGCATCAGTTGAATGCATCAATAGTGATAAGAAGCACTCTTACCATCTCCCATTCTTGTACTCATAATGTAGGTTGATTTTTACGAGCTTAATATTGCCCATGGAATGAGAAGAACCTCCACATTTAAGCTCCACAATGAAGTAACAAATCTTTACAAGGGTTTTTCAATGATTAAAATCATTGTTAATAATGCCTACATTGACAAAATATGAGAATGAGTGAGTTTGAAGCTTCCTGGCTATGGTTGCTAGGAAACCCACAATTAGGGTTTGACAGAAATCTCTTCATGTAGATAGATATTTGAGGAGCACTTTTGTGGGAGTATAGCCCACTAGGGGGGCTATCAAAGCCCTAAGATGGCCGCTATTGATTCCTTAGTTGAGCACGCAACTATACGAATATGCACGCTGCCCCAAATTTGTGCATGCTTGCATTTTTTCACAATGTCATCCTGCTGCATGGCCAATATGGGGGTTTGTGGTGCTAGGGAGGATCGCCTGATGCTAAGGAAGATTTCTCTTGAAGAAATGGGAGGTTGATATGCCCTCTTTTTCTCACACAAGCTCCTCAAATGGAGATAGGTATTGGCTGGCTATGGAGGTTGAAAGTGCAAGATGAGAAAATGAAGCTTTTCTTGTGCACTTAGTTTGAGCGGAGGTTTAGGGAACCTAAAAGAATCAAAGATGGCTCTGATATCATGTGGCAAATCAGATTTGGAAGCATGAGAGAGTGTGCATAAGAGGGAGGGAGAGAGCTCAAGTACAAGAATAAGATATTGCTTAGTAAGTTGTTCAAAGGTACAACTAGTACACTCTCCTCAACTATAAGTGTGTACTTTAGGCAGTTTATATAGCCTTTGGAGAAGTTAGGGTTAGGGTTTCCCCTTGCTCCCCTATCCTCCAGTCCATTTACACCTAGCTAACCTTATCCTCTCCAGTATAAGGAGAGTTCACATGCTTACTTCTCAACAAAGCATTCATCACTCAGATTAAGAATCTGTGTGACTAGATGGCTAGCATTGGGATACAAAAGACTAGTGAGGAGCTAGCTTGGAGCTATCTTCAAATCTATCCACCAAATTTTGATGGATTGGTAACTGCCCTTAATACTTAGGTGAGACCTCAAGCTTTGACTTTTGAGGATTTTTGTGCACTATAAATGGAGAAGGAGTTGAGGCTGAAAGCCCAAGAAGGAAGCAACATTGGAGGTGATGCATTCTCCGCCAATGCAAAAGGCAAAGATCGCTCCTCCACCAAAAATGATAGTGACAAAAATAAGAAAGGTGGTAAGAAGAAATTTCAAGGAGAGTGTTTCTATTGCAAGAAGAAAGGATATGCAATTGCAGATTGTCATGTCAAGAAGATAGATGAAAGGAATGGTACCCTTAAAAGTAAGGGGGGGAAGGATATAGCTAGCACAAATGAACATCAAGCTTCTCCTTGAGCACATCGTGTTCATGAATCAATACTTTCACATTTTCAGAAACAAATGATTTTTGCAACACTGCACAAGGCCAAGAAATAACCTGAGACATCCTCCTAGCAATAGAAACCCATTGATCATGTATAACCTTGACCGATGCATTCTTCATCATGGTAGCATCAATCTATATAAACACTGATCTATCAAGATCTACATCCAAATCTAGTAACATATGAACCCTTTCATCAATATCTTGACTTTCTTGCATGGTATTAATGGTTACTTGGTCCAAACAACTACTTTTCTGCATCATGTCACCACTTTCCTATATTAGGTTAACTGTCCTACTCTACTGCCTACAATGGTTAACATGTTGCCTACAGCAGTGAATTTGTTGCCTGCGGTGGTGAAGCTACTACCTACAACAATACTTTATGTTCTACTACAATAACCATGTTTCATGCAATGGTGTTACTATCTATTGCATCAAGGTTGCAATTGCCTTCATCAAGATTGTAGTTTTTTGTAATAGGAATGGCATTTTTTTTTCCCATTCAAGACAAATAAATACTACTACCAGCACTAAAATATCACCAACATAAGTGCAATAAGATATTGTCAAAGTTTGAGAACTATTTATCTCATAAAACTCACAAACAACCATAATATCCATAGAATTCCGCACTACTGTTACTTCAAGTACTGCAATAGTGACCTACATAAAATTGATTCCAACTACTTGGTGATAAACTTGTGAATCCTTCTGTGGCTCATCATGATCAACTTGAATTATTATTTGGATCCAAAATCCATCAATTTCAAGTTTAACAATGTCTTCTTGCATTATAGCCAGGATGAAAGTATATGCAACAACTAGTGGCAGGTGATGAGCCATAGTTCTATAATACAACCATTTCAATGAAATATGCCATGGCTAAGAACTCATCATATACAATGACATCTATAACATATCATAGAGAATGAATATATAGAACCATAACAAAAGAAGTAGATTACCACTCCAACTGCAAAGAATAATTGCATTAACTTGAAAAGATATCGATGATGCTCTAACATTTTCATCATAAATGTATGGCAATGTACCACCCAATTTGGATCTTGAATAAGACATTGCATTTTGAAAGAAATATGTAAGATAATCCATAGCAACTTATATCTACTTGATTTTCAAGTACTTGGAATTAGTAATCATCATGTGGTTGTTGTATTGTTGTAGCAATTCTTCTGGCTGTTTTTCAGCTTGTTGTAGGAAGTTTGGCTGCTGCTGAAGGAATTTTGGTTGCTGCTACAAGAAGTGAAGATACTATTCCAGGAATTCAAAATTCAACACTAGAAATTGCTGAAATTTGGATTTATGTAGATCATTCTAAATCTTTTTTGATACAAAAAATGCTAACATACTCTTGTTACAAGCATCCACTTCATACAATATGCTCTTTCATTATTAAAAACCAATCAACATAAATAACATCGACTATTCCTACTGCAATATGAATTGCATAGATGTCCACTATAGGTACTTGCATACTTCCAAACACTACTAAAACTTCAATGATAGATTGATCAAAGTCCTCAAAGACTTCAAAAATAGCAGTTTGAATTGAAACATCAACAATATGATCATTCAATGCATAGAGATCCACAAGAATAACATATTGACTTGAATCAGGAGAAAATATCAACTATGTAAGCAAATTAGCAATTTCATTATCCTTTTGTAGACAACTTCCTCAAGAGCATTAATGACTTAGAAACAATGAGAAACTTGGAAATCCATTACATTCCTAAGTTGAGAAACCTCTTGTTGTAGTAATGTTTTCTCCTCTTGAAGCCTATTAATAACATACAAAGCTTCAATTGATGCAACATTGGCCGCATTTCTCTCCTTTTCAAGCTCAACAGAAAACCAATGAATCATCTCAGTTGGAGATTGAGTCATAGAGTATACCTCATACAGAAATTTAGAAAAACCATACAAACTGACTACATTCTATAATTCTTCATATTCAACCAACTCTTGCAAAGAAAATGTAGTGCAAATCTTGCAATCTTGCTCTTCTTGCAAAGGAATTATAGAGCTAATCTTGCAGTTCTGCAATTCCTAAGTAGAACACTAACTTATTCTTCAGATGCAATGACCTAAAATATTATCTTGCATATTGTAAACATGGGTATCTTGAATAAACACATCCAAAGATTATGCATTTTGCACTACAAGAGTAGTGACACTTCAAGTTCTTGCAAAGTTCCTTCATTGAAATCCAACTTAATAGCTGCATTATCTTCCTTAACATCAATAAGAGAACCAATAAAATCATCCACAATGATATCCTCATTGCAAAAACCATAATCCTCAAACTTTTCATCCATAATAGCATCATCTTCTTGAATATATAACTAATCATCTTGATCACCAATCTAATCATCTTCATTGTTCTTCATAACTATTGGCTTGTTTTTTTCTTGATGAAAGCTAACTGGAGATTGATTCTAGCAATTTAAAAAATACCAAAATATGGAAAATACCTTGATATTATTTATGCAAAGTGTGTGGTGATCCACTCTCTTGTTATTAGCAAGTTGCTATGTTGGATTTGGGGCACTCAAGGATTCTTGGCTTATTTGGCTCTTGTCCTCTCTCGCTACCTTTACCTCAATCTTTGGCAAGACCATGGGTAAAGAGCACCAATCATCATCATCATCACTTGAACTTGAATTGGAGTCTAAATCAGAATCCAAAACATATGTATATCTTTCCTTGAGCTTTTCAACTACTCTAAGCAATCTCCCAATATGCTTAACACTTGAACGAGACCTAACTTTCTTGCCTTCATGATCATCATGCCATTCATAAGCATCATGAAGAATATCCTCAAAACAATCCAACTTCTCCCATGCTTTATCATCTTCAAACTTGAATTCTTCTTTGCTTTTTCTGATGAAGACCTCTTGCAAATACCATCAAACTCATTGCATAAATCAAACATGCAGAAATACTTACAAGATTATCATTATTCACAAGACCCATGAACATAAGAATAATGCTTTGAAGTATGTGCAGACTCAAAGCAAACTTTGCACTGCTTTTTCTTCTCCTTTGATTTCCCATTGCAATTAATAAAATTGAAATTTTAAACTTCAAAACTAAAAATGAAACCTGAATGCTCTCTCATTAATCCTCTATAGGCTTCCTATAGTAGGCAAAAGATAGTGCTTTCTCTTTCTCACTAGATTTAGGGAGAGTTTGTTACACATATGGTATTCCTACAATAGTGCTTGCATTTTGAAATCTTTGTGAACAACCTATCTCTATTTTCATCCAACATTGAAAATCTTCATGCTTCTCCTCTTACAATCTTCTAAAACTCTCGGTGTTGTTACTTTGCTAATGGTTTCTATAATTTCAGCAACTTCCTGCTAGACAAAAGAACATAGTAATTGTATGTCATATAAGAAGAAAGGAAAAATGAACCTTGTGTAATGTATCATCCTGCTATAGTAGGTAATATATCACTACTTCAAGCAATTGTCATTGCTTCAGGCAGTTGTCACTGCTTCATGCAATTGTCTCACTGCTTCAGGTCTTAACAAAAATTCCAGATTTTTGACATCAAAGAGAAGTACTTTGATTAGGCTTTAGATCCAAAAAATAGAGAAGAGCATAAAAGGGGTAGCATCATCTTACTTCTAAAAATATGTTACTACTTCATATAGGACATTTTGCTTCATACAAGAACTTTGCATCATGCAAAAACTTTTCTTTATACAAGAACTCTACTTCATGCAAGAATTTTTCTTCATTTAGGAACTCTGCTTCATACGAGAAATATGAATTTTTGGCCTCAAACTTTCCCATTTTTGCTATTATTTTAATATAGAGAAACATGGAAGCAATGGCATGATCACCAAAATGTTATTGCCCTAATCTATACAAAATGTATAATAGGATAGATAGTGCCTCATATGGAAAATACCTAATCCTCTATCAGGAAACTCATAGAAAACTCAAATATAATCACACAAAAATATGAGAACACATACTTCATCAGTAATACTCAGAGAATCAGAAATAGAACACAAACAACATGCTAGAAACAAAGCAAAGACATAATGAATAATGGCGCCAAATATCATATCTAATATATCTTAATAAGAATCCACCATACACAAGTTGTGAACATCAAATATGATCCCAAAAACAAGAATGACACCAACTGCCTCCTCAAGCCATGCTAAAAAACTACCATCATAACCATAACTTCATGAGGCATTTAAATATTGCTTTACACATAGAACTAGTATGACTAAGGTAATAACCATATGAAGGTCAGACATAATGTATGAAGTGTGAATCCATGGCTAACACTGGATGAGAAAAGAAACAAGTTAAAACGAAAAAGCAGAAAATGTATCTTCTTGGGTTATAGTGATGGGAAAAAGGCTTACAAGTTGTATGACCAAGAGGCAAATAAGATCATAGCAAGCCATGATGTGGTGTTCAAGGAGCAGTCGCATATAGTGGAGGAGGAGAAGGCAAGTTCTTCCATTTTATCATCAAAGCAAAGAAGTTTTCCACTATGAACCTGTCCCAAGAGCTACCCCTATCCTTAAGGAGGAGGAAGAATCATCTTTGAATGATAAAGAGAAAGTTCACCAACCTGACATCACACCATCGGAAAAGTCATTGCCACTGCAATGGGTGAAGCAGCTCTATGACCAAAATAATCCTATGCCCGCATCTATTGAGGAGAAGGTAGATGGACCAAGGAGTGACTTAGCACACCAAGAAGCACAAAACCAAGCTAACCAAGCAGCAAAAGTATTTATTGAGGAGAAGGTAGATGGACCAAGGAGCCACTGCGATGGGTGAAGCAGCTCTATGACCAAAATAATCCTATGCCCACATCTATTGAGGAGAAGGTAGATGGACCAAGGAGTGACTCAGCACACCAAGAAGCACAAAACCAAGCTAACCAAGCAGCAAAAGTATTTGCTTGGAGCTTTGCTCCTCATGACGAAACTTGCAAGCATACCTCTCTTGCACTAAAAATGCACACACGTAAAAGACCCAAGACACAACCATATTGATCAAGAAATAAGATCAGGTGGCTCCTCCTCTTCCTCTACACACTCAAGATCCATAGTTTTCTGTGCAAAGATAGAGCAAGAAGGAGGATGGACAAAGAGAGTTTGGAAAAGAGGGAAGAAGGAAGTTAAAGAGACACCACAAAATCAGTCGTTCTCCAACCTCCTCGACCACCTTTTCTTGAGACTCCCTTCACACCTCTTTGTATCTTTATTAAATTAAAAATCTTTTGACCATACAAAAAATACTAAAGTATGAGCCTTTAGTGTGTTGCATGCATTTTTATGGCGAGTTCCCTAAGGTTTTTAAATATAGAAGACATATGCAATGGCTTTTATAGCTCCAAGCCAAGCATTTACAACAGTAAAAATATATATATCAATGAAGTACAACTTAGATGCAATACCACAAAGATTTTGGATAAAGTGAATGATTTGTCAATGTAGAGCCTCAAATCTTTTAGCCTTTTTGGTGACAAAATCAGAGGCTATCATTCCTCCCACACTTGAATGGTAAGCTCCTACGAACCAAAGAACCATGGTAAACTTCCATTGTAAGCTTTAGAAAACTCTTCCACTCTTGTTTATCTTCCATTCTTTTACACTTTCGTGGATCATTTTTCCACTTCTTCAACAATCACTATCTCTTGTCTTTAACTTCTTTTTCCCACTTCACACAATCTATTTCAATAAACAATGAATGATAAGGAAGAAATACCATGCAACTTTGTTGTTGGAAACAAACACCATCTTCATGAAGAAGGAACACAAAAATTCCACCACTTCTATCACCAAGAAGGTGAAAACCCATAGAAGATCTTCAATAATAAGTGCTCCCACTCATCAAATTTAGCTTTAAGATTTCCCACCCATGTGACTTCATCCTTGGCTTTTTCATAGAAATAAAAGTAGAACATTGGATTCTTGCCTTCCCCACAATGTATTGCATATGAATTAACATGAAAAAATGATTAAAAACATAGGCTTTCTTTTATTTTAAATAAGATACTATCTTCTTCTTCTTTGACTGGTCGTGGAAACTGCCATACGATCTACAAGAGAATGCCAGAGAAGAATAGGCCGTTGATAATAAAAGCTTGAGAAGAAAAAAGACCATCGTTATAGATCTGGACTATTGTTTCTCTACATTGGTGAAAGGGAAGGAGAGGGAGTAGCTACGTGCTATAGTAGGCTAGTAGCTATCATTGATTCTTCCTGTCTTTCTTCATCTTCATATTCATTCATTACACAAGCCCATTCTTCTTCAACAACAACAGTGAGAAGGATGAGCGTAGAGCAACAGCTTCTCTCTCTTCTTCTTCTTCATGACAAAGTCTTTAGGTTGACTTTCGCTTTTTCATAATGCAATCATGTTTTTCCTCTTCTCATCAAACCCTTTTTCTTATGTGTGTTTGTTGACCAATAGGGAATGTGGATCTGAAGAGGGCTCGAGGAGGGAAAAAATGACCAATTCAGCGGATGTCACCACAACTGGTAAGATAATTGAGATGCCAGGCCAAGATTTAGAGGCATGTTGGCTATCAAAATGGCTAGGAATAGAGAGAGACTTCTATAGATTTTCCTAGAGAACCATCGATGTTGGCACAGTGAGAAAGAAAGAACAAGTTGTTGAGATTTGCCATGGGTGAAGGTCAATTACATCGGCACCATGGAAGGTAGCGTGTTGGAGCCAACGAACTCCTATGATTTTCTTCCTTTCTGACTGTTCACACCCCAGGCCTCTATTATTTGTGCAGCAACTCCCTGATGTAGTTATCATATTGAACCATGAGGTCTCAAAATCTCTCCCCTTCTTCTTCTTCATGTCTCTCTTGCAAACTCCATAGTGAGCCCATTCATGGCAATGGAACCAAGAATGACTAGCTCTCACCCAGCACACCAACAAGAAGCACAAACCTAGGGTAACCAGGCAGCAAAAGTATTTTCTTGGAGCTTTGCTCCTCACCGCAAAACCTACAAGCATACGTCTCTTGTACTAAAAATGCACACACACAAAAGACCCAAAAGAAATAAGATCAATTGGCTCCTCCTCTTCCTCTACACACTCAAGATCCATAGAAGTACAACTTAGATGCAATAGCACAAAGATTTTGGATAAAGTGAATGATTTGTCAATGTAGAGCCTCAAATCTCTTAGCCTTTTTTGTGACAAAATCGCAGGCTATCAAGGAGGTCTCAGAGAATAGAGGAGCAAAGAAGGGCTTCTGCACACATAGTCAATATGGCCTTGATTGGCTGAGATTATAAGAGAAGTAAAGGAGCTAGCTGACTTGGAAGAAGCACTTATAGATCCAACATGGAAGGCAGCTATGCAAACTGAGTATGACAATATAATGAAGAATGACACTTTGGAACTAGTGGATCAACCACTAAAGAGAAAGATTATTGGCACCATGTGGGTCTAGAAGGTCAAGTACAAGGCTAATGGAACCTTAGAAAAGTACAAAGTCAGATTGGTTGCACTAGGATTTTCACGGGTGAAGGGTTTGGTTTTCAAATATTCATTTGCTCCAACTACTAGAATGACCACTATTCACACATTACTTGCAGTGGCCACCCACAATAATTGGCTAGTTTACCAAATGGATGTTAAATCAATGTTCTTGAATGGTGATCTGAAGGAGGAGGTGTACATGGTTCAACCACAAAGAGTTTGAGGCCCCCCATTCTGATAACAAAGTGTGTAAGCTAAAGAAGACATTGTATGGGCTGAAACAAGCCCCTAGAGCATGGTACTAGCAGATAGATAAGTTCTTTTTAAGCTTAAACTTCAAAAGATGTGCCTCAAATACTAGCTTGTATGTTTACAAGGATGGTGAAAAGTTTGTAGTTATTGTCCTATATGTGGAGGACCTTCTTATTACAGGTGACTATGAAGATATGATCAACCAAACTCAAAAGTCTTTGAGCTCCAAGTTTGAAATGACAAATCTGTGCTTGTTGCACTATTGTTTGGTGATTGAAGTCTGGTAAGAGCCAAGAAATATCTTCATCTCTCAGAAGAAGTATGCATGGGAGATCTTGAAAGCATTTGGTATGCCTGAGTGTAAGGAGATAGCTATACCTATGGAGGTCACTACAAAGTTTTCCACTGAGGATACATCAGCACTAGTAGACATTGGGAGGTACAAGAGATTGGTCAATAGCTTGATCTACTTGTGCAAAACTAGGTTGGATATTAGTTTTACTATTGGAGTTTTGAGCAAGTTCTCAAACAAACCCCACGAGAGTCAATGGAAGGCTAGGATACAAGTGCTTAGATACTTGAAGGGAACTCTTGACTATGGTATCACATACATTTCCAATACTTCTCTTGTGGGGTACCATGACTCAGATTGGGCAGGAGACAATGATTCCACAAAGTTAGTTTTTGATTATTGTTTTTCTTTAGGTTCAAGAATTTTCTCTTAGATCAATAAGAAGCAACCAACACTGGCATTGTCTTCTACCAAAGTAGAGTACAAGGTAGCTTGTTTTGCTACATGTGAAGGAGTATAGTTAAGGAGGATCTTATGGCATATGGGAGTGCAGGATGAAGACCCGACTATGTTGAAGTGTAAGAATCAAAGTTGCATCACCATTACCAAATAATTGAGTGTTTTATACACACACAAAACATATAGAGATCCAGTATCACTATGTGTGTGATTTGATCGAGGATGGGATAGTGGAGCTGGGTCTACTGTCCAACAACAAAGGAGAATGGAGCAAATATCTTCACCAAAGTACTCCCAAAGGATCTACTTCAAGTTCATCTTTAGAGACTTGGCATTGGGCCAAGGAGTTACTTCAACTCTGCAATGGGTGTACATTGAGGTGAGGTGTTAGATATGCCCAATGCCCTACCCTCGTAAGGTGCCACCAATGATCCATGGTGCTCAAAGTCGTAAGGCCCCCATTATGAGGAGAAGCCATGTGTGAGCTTAGACATTGGTGGGTCCTGACTTGTATGTCAGATGAGGTCTATGTGACAGGATGGCCAAAAGGTGACCATTGTTGCAGGTCTAGCCTTTGGGTTAGACAGAGTAGTTAAAGAGCTAGTAGCAACTCAAGGCACACCGCATCAAGTTGCGGGGTAAGAAAGTTATCAATGACCCCTATTTTGGGTCCAAGGACCATGGAAGTATCCCTTGGCTAGGGGTAGAGAATATTCATGTTGATGAAGTGAATGATTTCTAATGTACCCTCTATTCTAGCTCCTATTCCCTATTTTGTTTCCTTTCCTTACAATCTAACAAATGTGGTGGGGTTGCTTCTAAACACTGGATTTTTTGCTATTGAAAAAGAAAAAAATAAAAAACAAAAGCAAATAGATTATGGAAGAAAAGGATTGTTATGGAAAAAAAGAAACAAAATCACTATCATAACAAGACTCGCTCCAAGAAAAGGTGGCAAACACCCTTGGGTGGGAAGCTGGCTATGAAAAAGGTGGTACCACCCCGTAGTCTAGATCAGCTAACTCATTAGTTGAACTCTTTAGGATGCAATTTTGAATCTACCTCCCTTGGTGCACTATGTCCTATCACTCTACAAAGCATCTGACTCCTCCAGTGCAGACAAAAAAAGTGCCTACATCCAAACCAGGTTCCTAATATATCAGCTATCTCCCTAGGTATGCCCCTTCATCGAGAGACATTGTTTGTTGTCATTCACAAGCCAAACCCAATCTTCATGGAAAATTATTACGAGTAATGTGAGCTTTTATCCTGGTTGGATGGGGATATAAGCTCGATATAAGTATGCGATACCCTCTATATCTATCAATAAAGCATGAGACAAAGGGTGGGATGAGTGACCAGCCCTTGCCTTTTAATTCAAATGAGAGGTAAGATGTGTAAATGGAGCATTGCATGCATAGCTTGGGCCTCTCAATGCACAAAGCATGATCAATTTCTGTGCACCACACTATAAGGCTACCTAGCCTTCCTTCTTGCATTGTATATCAGCATGATGTAGGATGTACAATTGTGCCATCAACTGCGCACAAGGCATACAAACCTTTGTACAAGTGGTAGTGAGAATTACATCAATGGGTGTGAAAAACTGGGTTGCTCTCTTGTATCTATCAATAGAGCGTGAGACGAGGGGATGACTGAGCACAAGTAATCTTCTTTCAATCAATTGAGCAATGAGGTTTGAGGGACGTTTAGACAATTGGTGATTAGGTACATTCTTGTTTTCCCATGCACACACGAGATGGGCCTATGTCACCACATCAAGACAAGTTACTCTATTCTATGCACTGCACTACAAGGCTCCCTGGCCTTCCTTCTATACCTATGCCAAATGGGTTGAGACGCATTGATGCACCATCAATTTTACACACTGGCATACTCCCTCTAAGTCATCCCTCTTGTCAATTTCTAAAATCGAGTGTGAGATATGGGTTCCCTTCATTCCTCTCCGAGTGACATGAGCTATGGGGCAAGAGACTACTCTATCATGAGTGGCCATTGAGCTGAGTGCTATATTCTTTGTCATCGATAACTTAACGGGTCTTCATCAATAATGCTACCTCCTTGATTGTTGCTGCATGGTCTCTACTATGATTGTAGCATGTTGTGGTGAGTCGTAGTAGCTCCTACAGTCGACTTTGACATCTAGCACATCAACAACTGTCGGCATCGACTGTCTAATTAATGGGCCAAGTGTTTCTAACCTTATCTCTTAGCACTCGTGATTCATTATTTAAAACAAAAACACTACCAAAAACAAACAAAAAATGATCCCCCCCTAACAGTTCATTCCTTCTTCCCTCCTCCTTCTTCTTCTTCTTCCAATCGCCTCTCCTCCCTTTCTCCTTCTTCTTCTTCTTCTCTCTTCTCCTTCTCTTCCTCCTTCTTCTTTCCTCCCTCTTCTCTCCCCCCTCCCTCTTCTTCCTCTTCCTCCTCCTCCTCTTGCTCCTCCTCTCTTCACTCCCTCCTCCTCCCTCCCATCAACACTCCATGTCAGGCTAGCACCCTGGCTACTCATCCATGCCCTATTGTCAACACCCACACCTGACAACTCTGTGGTGGTTACTGCCCATGTCTGTAGCACCATGCAATGTCGTCTTCTCTGGGTAGCACTGCCCCGCCCATAACACTCCCTCCTCCTCCTTCTCTCCCTCTTTCTCCTTCTCCTACTCCCTCCACCACCCTACCCTCCCTCCCCTCCCCGTTCTCGCCAAACCCCCCCCCCCTCTGTTTCCACACCACCCCCTATTACACCCCATTTCCACCCTCCAAATTCCCCTCTTTTCTTCTGATTTTTCCACCTATTCCCCCCATTATACCCCATTCCCACCACTCACCCACCACCAAATTCCCCTCTGCCTCCCAATTTCCCTCTCTAGTCCCCCATTCCCACCCCTTCTTCACCGTTGTTCATGCACGAGGATGCGTGTGGGGTTTTGTGCGTGCCGTTGAGCTCATTGTTGTTGCTGATGTTCATGCATAGGATGGTGAACCGTGGTACTCATCCTCCTCCCAATTTAAATTTGTTGAAAACCTTTAAACACACTAATAAATTAGAAATTCACAACAAAACAAAAACAAAAACAAAAAACACAAAAAAATGAAATAAAATTAAATAATCACCAAAAAATATTTTTAAAAATCAAAAATATAGCCATAAATTTTGGATAGTAGATCTCATTTGAAAATTGAAAAAAAAAATAGAAATTTTTTAAAAATCCCATTATTTTTTTAATCCATTAAAAATATTTTTAAATGATCAAAAATATTAAAATATTTTTAAAAGTCCCATTCAAAATTCCACACCTTTCATTAATGTTCTGCATCAATGCCTTCTGACACTTTATTCTTTCCTTTGTCTTTACCTGTAGTGCTACTAGATGCACCCGAAGATGTAGAGGTACTCCTTAGTCTCCCAGACCAAGGACTACCAGATGATGTCTCTGGTCTGCTAAGAGTTCGTGATTCTTGCTTTTCAGCCTGCACATGAGTGTCATGATCATCATCATCATCCAATGCATCACCACTAGATGCATACCAACTGCTCATTTCATCAAAGATGACATCCCTGCTCACTCTGAACTTACATGTGACAGGGTTGTAACATCGATATCCTTTCTGCTCTAAAGAGTATCCAATAAAGACACACTTTTCAGCCTTTGGATCCAGTTTCTTCCGCAACTCATCTGGCACATGAACATACGCAATGCAGCCAAATACCTTCAAGTGTGAAACATCAGGCTTCTTACCTGTAAAACATTCTTCGAGGGTCATACCATGAATTGCAACTATGGGAGTTCTGTTCATAATATAAACAGCAGTATGAACAGCCTCAGACCAAAAATGCTTAGGCCTATTCTTTTCAGCCATCAAGGCGCATGCAACTTCTGCAATATGCATGTTTTTCCTTTCTGCAACCCCATTTTGCTGTGGGGTATACCTGCATGTGAATTGTCTCTTTATCCCATGAGACCTCAGAAAATCACTGAACTCATTTGAGAGGTACTCTCCCCCTCCATCTGACCTCAAGCACTTTACTTTCAAACCTGTTTCTCTTTCAACTGCAGCCTTGAAAGTTCTAAAGTGCTCAAACGCTTCACTCTTTTCCTTCATAAAATATACCCACAGCTTTCTAGAACAATCATCAATGAATGTGACGAAGTATGAACTACCTCCAAGAGATACATTTTGTGTAGGCCCCCAAATGTCTGTATGCACAACATCAAGGATATTTCTGCTTACATCTCTGTTATGTGAAAAGGGTTGTCTTGCCTGCTTACCAAACTGACATGCTTCACATACCTTTTGAAATTCTACAACTTTAAATGTAGGCAAACCTGTAACCAACCCTTTGGACTGCATTAATTTCAGCCTTTGTACATTTGCATGTCCAATGCGTTTGTGCCAAATTTCAATGTCTGCAACAACACCTTTTCCTTTGGCATACATAGCAGCATTCATAGTAGGAATTCCAGCATCTAGAGTGAACATACGTCCAACTCTACTTCCCTTTGCTACCAACATGCACTTGTCATTGAAATCTTCTACAAAGCAGCCCTTTGCATTAAATCTGACTTGCAGCCCTTGCTCTACCATTTGACCGACTGACACCAAGTTCTTTGTAATAGATGTTGAGATATCGAGCTCCACTCGTGATACACCAGGGTGACCGTTGTGTATTTATGTCATCGACTTGTCAGTTGTGCAGACGCGGTTGGTACACCGCCCATGAATAATAGCTATATGATAGCTATCCTTATCTACTCTAGTTCGTGGCTCAGTTAGTATCCCACCTTAGTTAGTTGAGTTTGGTTTGAGACCCATATATAGGGTTCTTCTATTTCTTTATACTTGAGTTCTTTTGGCTTACACAACTAAGAAGAGGAAAACTGTTTTCAGCCTCCACCCTTGTGTGTCTTCCCCCATTGTGCAAGCAAGAAAGCTACAAGTGAGACTCCTTCCTTCTCTCCCACAATCTTCACATGGTATCAGAGCCTTGTTCGTGGTAAGGAGCTCAAGAAAGCAAGCCAAGCTCGTGGTGTTCTAGTAAGAGGAGCAGTGTTGCTTTCATTTTCTATTTTGGGAGCAGATCTCTGCAGGTAGCACAGCCGGAAAGTGCAAGAGTGCATTGTCTCAGGTTGAGACGCCCTTCGCGGTGAAGCAAGAGGGCAGTATATGCTGCGGGAGAGGCCTTTAGCCCTTGGCGACCTTGTTTTTTTTATTTGAGGCCATTTCGGGGCCTGTTTTGGAGGTGGAAGTTTTCTGCACGCACTCAGGAAAAGGCCCAGTTTTATGCTGTGCAGCCACTGTTCTACAGGTCGGTGAATAGTTACTGTAAAAATTGCATTGTATGATTGTGCGCAGAGACATTGGGAGTTACAGAATCATCCCTGTTGCCTGTTGATGCAAAATCGTCACTAGAAAGTGACTGTGTGGTCAAATACCACTTTCGCCAGTTTTGCAGATTTTCCCTTGTGAGGGTGAAGCTGTGGTTTTTGCAATGATAGAATTTTTTGCAGTCTTCTGTAATGGCATCTGATTCTCTTTCACAGATTGTCACTGAAAAGCTTGACAAGAACAACTTCCAAGCATGGAAGTTTAGAATGACGAATTTCCTTATGGGAAAAGGATATTGGGAATTTGTTGCAGGAAATGAAGAAGAACCAGTTCTTCCTTATGTTCCCAATCAACAGCAAATGCAGGCATTTAAAGCATGGCATGAGAGAGCCAGGAAAGTTATGTATTGGCTGTCTATCAGCATTTCAGACTCTATGATTGTGCATATTCAGGATGCAAGTACGCCAAAGGAGGCATGGGATACTTTGTCAAAAATGTATAGCACAAATACGCAAGCCAGGAAAATGCAGCTCAAGCAAGAGTTGCACAATGTGCAAAGAGAAAATATGAGCATCAACGACTACCACATGAAGGTGAAGAAGATTGCAGATGCACTTGCTTCCATTGGGTCACCAGTGGAAGATGATGATTTAGTTACTGTGACCTTGAATGGTCTAGGAAAGGATTATGCACAGTTTCGGACATCCATTTCAGTTCATGAAAGATTTCCTGATTTTGAGGAGTTGATTGCTCTTCTAATTTTTGAGGAACAGAGAAATGGTGGTGCATCTTCTTCAGGAGGAACTTCAAAAGAATATGTCTTCTACTCAAATGCTGGAAGAGGTAGAGGCAGAGGTAGAGGAGGCCGATATGGAGGCTGTGGTAGAAATCAGAATATGCAGCAAACTCAAGAAAACCAATCCTATGGAGGAGGACGTGGTAACTCTAGAGGCAGGGGGAGCCAAAGAGGTCGTGGTGGATGGCAAAGAGGCCAAAATGCAAACAGTAATGTTGAATGCTACTATTGTGGTAAAATGGGTCATATGGCTAAAGACTGCTATAAAAACCAGAATGACATCATGAATGGAAAACTGCAACAAGGAAATTATACATCCTCTAGTAGACAGGGTGATGACAAAAATCAGCATCTGTTTATGGTGCAGCACATGAACAATTCTGTGACAAGTGCAGAAGAAAGCAACGATGTATGGTATGTTGACTCAGGTGCATCAAACCATATGACAGGTCATGCAGAATGGATGGAGGATGCAAGGAAAATGGAAAAACCAGGATTTGTGGAGACTGGTGATGATACTGCACATCCTATTGTGCAGATTGGAAAATTTCCTTTGTCTATGCAGGATGGGAAAAAGAAATACCTGTCCGATGTATTTCATGTCCCGAATATCACCAAGAATCTGGTTTCTGTTGGTCAAATGGTTGAGCAGGGCTTGCAAGTCAGATTTAATCCTCATGGATGCTTTGTTGAGGATATGAAAAATAAAGGTCGCTTGATAGCAAAAGGAAAGAAGAAGGGCAGAATGTTTACATTGGATGCAAACATGTCTGAATTGAGTGCAGCAATGTTTGCACATGGGACCGGTGTAGTTGCAGATATTGATATCTGGCATAAACGCATTGGTCATGTTAATGTACAGCGACTTAAATCAGTGCAGGCCCAAAATATTGTTACAGGTTTGCCTAAATTCAAGGTTGCAGAAATGCATAAGGTATGTGAAGCCTGTCAGTTTGGAAAACAGGCAAGGAAACCATTTCCTAGATATGTTCAAGAGAGTAAGAAGCCATTGGAATTAATCCACTCTGATGTGTGGACAACTAAAGCTACATCTCTTGGAGGCTGTCATTATTTTGTTAGTTTTATTGATGACTATAGCAGAAAATTTTGGGTGTATTTTATGAAAAAGAAAACTGAAGTTTTTGGGCACTTCAAAACTCTTAAAGCTATGGTTGAAAAAGAAACAGGCTTGCAGATAAAATGCCTAAGGTCAGATGGAGGGGGAGAGTACCTCTCAAATGAGTTTGCAAGGTTCCTGCAGAAACATGGCATAAAGCAGCAATATTCATGCAGTCATACCCCACAACAAAATGGAATTGCAGAAAGAAAAAATAGGCATATTGGAGAGGTATCTCGTGCCATGCTCAATGAAAAAGACTTGCCAGATTTTTATTGGGCTGAAGCAGTTGCTACAGCAGTCTACATAATGAACAAGACTCCCACTGCAGCAATACATGGAATGACTCCAGAGGAGAGGTATACTGGTAGGAAACCAGATATTTCTCATTTGAAAATTTTTGGTTGCATTGCCTATGTACATGTGCCAGATGAGTTGAGATCCAAGTTGGATCCAAAAGCTGAGAAGTGCATCTTTATTGGTTACTCTCTGCAGCAAAAAGGGTATAGATGCTATAACCCTTCTACTCGTAAGTTTACAGTGAGCAGAGATATTGTTTTTGATGAGATGAGTAGCTGGTATAAACCAGTAAATGTGATTGATGATGTAGATGCACAAAATGGTAATGTTGCACAAAATTCACAGCAGCAGTCACAAAATATTAGTGGACCTGGAGCGTCCTCTAGTAGTGGTTCACATTCTTCGCCATGGACAGGCAGATTGAGATCAGGAGAATCTTCTCAAAGTAATGCAGATAGTGGTATGCAGGTATCACGAAAAGGAAAAGAGAAGGTTGATCAGCCCATGTTTGATGTGAATGCAGGTCACTCTTATGTGGATGGTGAATCCAGTGGCTCAGAACAGAGCATTGATGATGAGTTGGGTATTCCTTCTATTGTTACACCTGGAGTAAGGAAGACCAGGGATGTTTTGAGAGCACCTGGGAGTGAACCTACTTTGCGCAGATCTACGAGAGCTAGGTATCCTGTGGATAGGCTGAAATATGATGGATTTACAGCCATTCACTATGCATATATGGTTAAAGTGATACAGGAACCAGAACCCACTTCTTTTGAGGAAGCCATGGGAAAAGAAAAATGGGAGAAAGCCATGGATGAAGAAATGGATGCCTTGGAAGCAAATCCTACATGGGAATTGGTCCCTTTGCCTAAAGGTAAAAATGTAATTGGCTGTAAGTGGGTTTATAAGGTGAAGCACAATGCAGATGGTTCTGTGAATAGATACAAGGCAAGATTAGTAGTCAAGGGGTATGCATAAACATATGGCATTGACTATGAAGAAACATTCAGTCCGGTTGCAAGGATGGCAACCGTAAGAGCAGTCATTGCTATGGCTGCATCAAAGGGATGGTCTTTACATCAGATGGATGTAAAGAATGCCTTCTTGCATGGTGATTTGCAAGAAGAGGTCTATATGGAGCGGCCACCAGGTTATGTGCATGCTGTTCATCCTGAACTTGTTTGCAGGTTGAAGAAAGCCTTGTATGGCTTGAAGCAAGCACCTAGAGCATGGTCTGACAAGATAGGACAGTATCTTGTCACTATTGGCTTTCAGATTTCCAAGGCAGATTTCTCACTTTATGTGAGAAAAACAGAGAAAGGTATTATGCTACTTGTCATTTATGTTGATGATTTGATTATGACAGGTGACAATGATGAAGATATCCTTCATGTGAAAATGCTATTGAAGTAGAAGTTTGAGATGAAGGATTTGGGAGAGCTGCGTTATTTCTTGGGCATTGAGGTGATTAGATCACCAAGTGGGATACAGCTCTTGCAAAGGCAGTATGGATTGGACATGCTGTCCAAATATGGGATGACAGGCTGTAAGCCTATTTCAGTTCCTTTGGAGCAGAATGTGAAGCTGAGCACAGATGCAGGTGAGCTTCTAGAAGACCCTACTATGTACAGACGCATAGTAGGAAGTTTGATTTATATGACTATTACCAGGCCAGATTTGAGCTATGCTGTTGAATTAGTAAGTCAGTTTATGCAGGCTCCAAGGAAACCACATTTCGATGCGGCTAGACGCATACTCAGGTATGTGAAGTCCACATTGCAATATGGACTATTTTATGAGACTGGGATTCAGATACAGTTGCATGGATACACTGATGCTGATTGGGCTGGTAGTATTTCTGATAGACGATCTACCAGTGGATATGTGTTCTCTTTTGGGAGTGCTGCAGTCACTTGGAGCAGCAAGAAACAGCCTACAGTTGCCTTGTCGAGCACAAAGGCTGAGTACAGGGGTGCAGCAATGGCTGCATGTGAGGTAGCTTGGTTGCATAAGCTACTTTATGATATGCATCAGTCTACAGATGGACCAGTTGTCATTTATTGTGACAACATGAGTAGTATACACTTGGCAAATAACCCAGTCTATCATGCTAGAACAAAGAACATTGAGGTGCATTATCACTATGTGCGAGAGAGGGTTTTACTAGGTCTTATTGATCTAGTTTATGTCAGCACAGAGGATCAAGTAGCTGACATATTCACGAAGGCATTGGGTGCAGAGAAGCTGCGCAAGTTCAGAGACCTGCTTGGTGTGCAGGAATTGGGATTGAGCTCGAGGGGGAGTGTTGAGATATCGAGCTCTACTCGTGATACGCCAGGGTGACCGTTGTGTATTTATGTCACCGACTTGTCAGTTGCAGACGCGGTTGGTACACCGCCCATGAATAATAGCTACATGATAGCTATCCTTATCTACTCTAGTTCGTGGCTCAGTTAGTATGCCACCTTAATTAGTTGAGTTTGGTTTGAGACCCATATATAGGGTTCTTCTATTTCTTTGTACTTGAGTTCTTTTGGCTTACACAACAAAGAAGAGGAAAACTGTTTTCAGCCTCCACCCTTGTGTGTCTTCCCCCATTGTGCAAGCAAGAAAGCTACAAGTGAAACTCCTTCCTTCTCTCCCACAATCTTGACAATAGATGGCACATGTAATACATCTGAAAGACTCTTTGTCTTACCATCATGCAAGGATAAGGGAACTTTTCCAATGTGTGAAATTGGGTGGCATGAGTCATCACCCGTCTGCACATAACCTGCATTCTGCAAATCCTGCATCTCTCCAAACCATTCTGCATGGCTGGTCATATGATTGGATGCACCTGAATCAACATACCAAACATCTTCATGTGTTCCCTTTCCTGTAACAGCATTCAGCATATGTTGCATAACGAACAAACGTTCATTTTTGTCTTCATTCTGTCGTGAAGACGATGCATAGTTTCCTTGCTGCAACTTACCACTGCGGATATCATCTCTCTTAGCATAACATTGGGCTACAATATGACCTGTTTTGCCACAGTAGTGGCACACAATACAAGAGTTGTTAGAACCTCTGTTCTACCATCCACCTCTTCCTCTAAAGCTCCCCCTGCCTCTAAAGTTACCATGAGCTCCTGAAACTTGCATATCGCCAAATTGCTAATTCAATCTGTTTTGCTGGTTGTCACTACCACGTCCTGTACCACGGCCTCTTGAAGAGAACCTGCCACGTCCCCTTCCAGAACTGGAGTAAAAAGCTTGGACCTGTTCACCACTTCTTTCAGATGTCTCACTCTGCATGTTGATCTCTTCAGTGATCATAAGGGAGACCAATTCATCGAAATCTGGAAATGGCTTTCTGACATATACGGAAGTTACAAAAGACTTCCAAGCCTTTTCATTATTAAGTCCACCCAAGGTAGACGACACCAAATCATCATCATCGGGCATTGCATCAATCGCTGCCAATGCATCTACAATGCTTCTTACCTTCAATGCATACTCATTGATAGACATCTTCCCTTTCTTTAATGTATTCAACTCTTGCTTGAGTTGAATCTTTCGTGCCTTTGTATTTACAGAAAACATACTTTCAAGTATGGTCCAAGCTGCATATGAATTCTTTGCATTTCTAATGTGTCCCAGCATATTATTATCAATTACTACAGACAACCAATACATTACCTTCTTGTCTTTTGCATTCCATTCCTTTCGTGCCTTTGTCTCTTCTGCAGTTGGAGGATCACTCACCTCCGACTCCTTTTCTTCACCTGAAACGAACTCGTAGAGGCCTTTTCCAATAAGGAAGTTTGTGACACGAAACTTCCATTATGGGTAGTTGTTCTTGTCGAGCTTCTCAATGATGGGGTTTCCACTTTTCTCTGCCATTATCACAAAACTAATACCAAACAGCAAGCAAATCTTCTGCAACCCTTGACCTGTAGTGCACAGCAATACACCAGACAGCCTTTTTCACTGTCTGCTCAACAATATATGCAATCTATAACCAGTTTGCAGATAAACCTTGTGTTTACTCACTAGTAAACACCTTTGAACTTACAAATCCGAAATCTGTAACCTGCGCACCCACGTTCGGTCAATACAGTCGAAGTCACAGCGTACCCTGAAACTGTTGTCCGCAACCTTGCGGCTCTAAAACGGGCCCTGAAACGGCCTCAGATGCCCAAAATAACTGCGGAAAAGTCCTAAAGGGCCTATCTGCACAATACACAGCGCTCTTTGCGCACACCAAATCTCACTGCAATCTGAGATTTTTGCTCTGCCCTGCTTCTGGTGCCTCCACAGGCACTATCCAAGAGAAAGAGTTGAAGGATGGGAGAGCTTCTTACCCGTGGCTTGCTTGCTCGAACCTTGCTTCTTCTCCTTTGCTTCAACCTTCGAAATCAGCCTCTCTCAATGGCGCGGCTCTGATACCATGTCAAGAATCGCGTGGTGGAGAGGGTTGCTCAAGATGCTGCGCCGAACACACGCAGAATGCACAAGGAGAAGCTCACTCAAGAGACAAGAAGAGAGATGGAGGCCAAAACGTTTTCTTGCTGATTTCTTCTTCTTCTTCCACACACTTTACAATGTACACAAAGTATAGATAAGATACAACATAAAAGGAAAGTGGCCTACTAAGTCAAACAATGACTAACCGACTACACTAGTCGACTGGCACTATAGCTATGCCAGCTGTAAATAGGTGTAACGACCTGAATATAATAAGTAATGAGTCAGTGGCCATGTGAGATGCACAATGATCACCGACGTGCTAAGTGTAGACGTGTGGACCCATCTAACCAGGCGGTCCATCATCAATGTCCGCATGTGTTGAGCTTGTCATCTCAACATGCAAGAGGGATGGGTCATAACCTTATGCATTTAGTTTAGGGCTGGGAACCCTGTGGTTTTCCTCCTTGGAAAGGAGCTTATTATTGTATATCTGGATTCTTTCAGGGAGGGATGTGTAGGTGCTATTCTATTTGATCTCGTTAGGCCAAGAGAGCCCGTTTTGCGAGGTTTTGAATGTTTTATTTCATTAGGCCAAGAGGGCGGATTAAGTTTTGTGGTGAAGTGCTTTATTTCATTAGGTCAAGAGGGCCAGTTGTCTGTTTAGTGCAGGTGCGGTTAATGGTTTCTTGTTAAGGTTCTGTGCTAGATAGGTTCGAAGAAGAGCTTGGAAGGAGCCTTTTGTTGCGTGGAAGCTTCTCGTGGCCCTATCCAGATGATATCTCTCCTTTATGAGTACTGTGATTTTTATGCTATATATGCCTGTGTACTTGTAAGGGGGTCTTTCTTTCTTGTTGAGAACCGGCGGACCAAGGCATGAAGTCCCAGGTTTAGATTGAGTATGTCTAAGGGAGGTTTGAGTAGTCGTTGCCTGTTTTAGAAGGGAGTTTTAGTGACCATGTTCTGCTAGCCTACTAGGCGGTCGTTCTAGGAGTTCTTGCTCAGTTGTGAGGCAGTTAGAGAAGCCTGTAGAGAAAAAATGATGATGATAAAGAGGAAAGAAACCTTGAATATCTCAAAGATAATGAAAATATACAAAGGTGTGTAAAAAGGGGTTTTAACCTCTATCAAAATAGAGAAGAAAAGAAACAAAAATTTATAAGCAGTTGATCATCGCCTAGCGAAGACCTGGTAGGTTCCTGAGGACGAGTCAGACCCAAGGCCGATGCCTTGTCTTCCTAGGGGTGGCTTCTTGCTAGAAAAGAAGAAAGTAAGGAAGATTAGAGCGAAAATAAAAGTGAGCATTAGAAAAGGATTAAGTGTCGCCTTGTGAGGGCTTGGTAGGTTCTTGGGTACCGAGACAGGTCCTGAGGCCGATGCCTTGTTCTCCTTAGGTCACTACGCTCAGCTCCCTCCTTTTTACATGCCCGAGTATGGAAAAATAAAAACCCTAAAAGAAGAAATGTGCTGAAAGAAAATACTTCTTGATCAGGCTATAGGAGTCCTCGCCTAGTAGAATCTCCTGGTTGTGTTGTCCTTAGTTAGGTAGGTAGCTCAGACCACCACTTAGGGCAACCTCTTTGATAGTTCTTTTTCGTTTGGCCGTGTTGGAGCAGTCTTGTGTGGAAGAAGACAATGAAGAATGGTGGAGGAAAGCTTGTCCGGATGAGACCGGATTCCTTCCGGATGGATGAAGACATGAAGAGTGCTATTCTTGAAGATGTTGAGCAGTAAATGCATGCTAGAAATCAGTCCCGTAATCAAGACTAAGAAACCGAGACCTGAAAATAGAAAAAATGGGTTTAAAATTAGGGAAAAATGGAAAATGGGCTGAGGAAAATTAGGGAAAATTATATCCATGTTTATGCAATGTACAACAATGGCAAAGCACGAGGTTGGCCTTAGTTTGTCCCCGTTTCTATATTTTATGTGTATTTATCGTTCTTTTAAAAGGGAAAAATGCATAGAAACCCTATCTAACTAATCAATGATGCAAAATGCTAAGAGTTGGATGAAAAGGGGCTGAAACATTGAAAGATAAGAAAAGATTTGATTTATACATTACACTTGGAAAATAGGAAACGGTTTAAATAAAGAGAATGGTAGCATGAGCACATGGCTTGGTGCCTCCTTACAACGCAGCACACATTAGTGAAATTCATGGAAAGAATGCTTTATGCACCATGCACGACGCTGATTTTTCTTTTGTCTGAGCACATAGCCATACACGATTTGCATTAAGCATAATAATTAAAAGCTATCAGAAAAACCTCCTGGATTGAGCATATTTATCTCAGCCATTGACTGTTTTGAACAGTCCCAGATCTGTCCAAAATAGGGCAGCCACTTGTTACTTCAATTTTATGCTTACAGGTCTTGGCATTTGATGCTCGATTATGCCCGGTTGGTGCTTATACATACAAGAATGTATGCCTATGGATTTGAGCTTGGATTGAGCATTGATTTTCTCAGTTTAGAGAGGTTATATGCTACTGGAACTTCAAGATTGAAGCTATTTAATGCTTTTCCAAGTTATGCCTATTGCGTACGGGGTGCTCCCACCTACTCGGGTTGATGTATCCACGCATTTGGATTATGCCACATGGTTCTTCTATGCTCCAAAATTTTTTGAGCTGAGATTAGAGCTCGATTTTATGGTTCACTGTCACTTCCTTGCAGCGGCCATTTCACTGTCATGACATGGCTTATGCCTAGGCTACCCAGTGCGAGTTATGATGTCTTGGTGAATGCTTTTGGTTGGCTATGGATGGCAGTTGTTTGAGCCTCATCTCAACATTCATTTGAGTATTCCCTTGATTAGTTGAACATTGACTTGGCTTTTTCCGTTACGACCTTGGATGCTATATGGGATTTGATGCTCTGATTATGGATCTTGGCTATTACTTGGATGTACTTACAAGTATTGAGCAGTGATTGCTCCCTTGTTTTGGAAGTTGTCTATTGAGCTGTGATTGCTCGTTTGCATTTGATATGCAGAATATTTACTGATCAGTGGACTTGGATAGTGCTTGGGAGTTACAATTATGACTGTCTTGCTTCTCCTTAACCTGGACTCTTGCAAGATGCTTTGCCACTTCTTGATATTTACTTGACTTGGATGTTCCTAGGTGGCATGATATACTACAGAGCTATGCGTATGCATATGGTTATGGGGTGATTTCATGGCTGAATATCATATGCTCTTATGACTTATGTCTTATGGTTTACTGTACTCTGCTTGGTTATGTCATACAGTTGGCTACGACTCTTCTTCATGTGGGAGCTTTTACATCCTTGATTGATGCCTTTATGTCCTCCCATCCATTGAGGTTTCATGCGCATTTGTAGCATGCTTCTACCACTGATGTACTAGTAGATGATTGTCTTTATGAGCAGGTTTCCTATGTTGGGATAGCCCTCGACTGCTTGAGCTCCGTGGATGCTATGGATAGCCCTATTCATGATGACTTGGATTCCTTATCGTCTTTTACAAGTTCTTCTACTTCAGATATTGTTTGCTTCCATTGTGGGAAGCTTAGACATGTTCAAAGAAAATGATTTAGATGGATTATGGAGCAGTAGATATAGAGACGGAGGACTTGACATGAGCAGAGAGTTAGAGATACAACAGATGTAGCAAGTGTTACCACTCTTACTAGTGGTTAGGTACATGTTGTTACCCATGATGATGCAATTGAGCATGTACTCCTGTCATCTTGTTTCCCTACAGCTTACTTACTCAGTGATTATGTCTATGTGTTTGATTGGATTTTGGACTCTATGGCATCTTGTCATGTTACCCCTAATAGAGCATTGTTCTCTTCTTACACACGGAGGTTGACGGATGTATTGATGTGGCCTTGAGCAGTCTTATGCTATTGTTGGTACAGTGGATATACACCTAGATTTTGCTAATGGGACTTCTCTTATACTCAGGGATGTTTTACATGTTCCCATGCTCAATAAAATCTTGATTTCTGTCAATCAGTTGCATAATGCAAGATATACTATTTCTCTTCAGGATAGGTAATGGAAGATCTGTCGTGGTTGCTTGGTTTTGGCCAGAGGTTCTAGAGTTGGTCCTCATTACCCAGTGCATGTCTCTCATGTGGGAGATTCTATGGTTGCAGTTATCGGGATACCACATACATTGTTATGGCATTATCGCCTTGGCCATATGCACCATAGAGAGATGGAGATCTTGTCTCGTTCAAACTCATTACTGCCTTTTATGTCACTTACAGATCTTGATGCTTGCCCTAATTGTACTCTTGGTCCTTGCAAAGCCCCCTTGGCTTATGACAATCGTACGAGGTATGCTCCTCTAGATCTTGTCCATTGTGCAGTATATGGACCTATGCCTTCCTAGTCACTTGGTGGAGCATCGTATTTTGTGACCTTCATGGATCATGCTACCCACAGTATTTGGGCTTACCCTCTCGTACGGATTGAGGATGTTGTTACTATGCTTGACAGGTTTATGGATTTTGCTAGTAGCATGCCTAGATGCTTGCAAATGGATTATGAAAGGGCTTATGGTTTGCCTATGGATTTGAGCTTGGATTGAGCACTGATTTGCTCAGTGGTTTACAGAGGTTATCTACTGCTAGAAACTTCATGGCTAAAGCTATTTATGCTACAGTTGGGTTATGCCTATTGGTCACAGGGTGCTCCTGGCTACTCGATATGATGTCATGATGTATTTGGACTATACCACATATCTTGTTTATGCTCTAGAATGCTTTTGAGCTGAGATTAGAGCTCGATTTGGGTTTGACTGTCACTTCTTTACAGCTAGCATTTCATCTATGATATGGTTTATGCCTAGGCTACCCAATACAGGTTATGATGTCTTGGTGAATGCTTTATGATGTGGCTATGAATGGTAGTTGTTTGAGCTCGTCTCGACATTCATTTGAGTATTCCCTTGAGCAGTTGGACATTGACTTGGATTTTTCTATTACGACTTGGCTTTTTCCATTATGACCTTGGATGCTATTAAGGCATTGTCTTGGTTACCTGTCTTTGGTACTTTGACTTGGTTTGCTTGAGCTATTGAGCTCGTTTACCCGCCTTTTGAGCCAGTGGCAGCATCTTGTATGCTTGACCGACATTGAGCAAGAGGTTTATACTATTTTGAGCATTTTACAGATACTTGATACTTTGGGATCTCTTACACTTAAATGTTGC
Source organism: Lygodium microphyllum (assembly GCF_053477565.2). NCBI lineage: Eukaryota > Viridiplantae > Streptophyta > Polypodiopsida > Schizaeales > Lygodiaceae > Lygodium > Lygodium microphyllum. The sequence continues at coordinate 24,046,588 of NC_141162.1, read as the reverse complement.
ATGGTTCATGCACTGATATCTTGGAGTTGCTTTTGACTTGATCTTGGGCTTTGCACTCTTGTGAGCATAAACCTACTAGTGTCAGGTCTTGCCAGTGTTATGTATACTTTGCTCTATTGTCCAGGGGGTATGCCTACTCACACTGATGGATGCTTTGGTGACATGTTTGGGTGTTTGCTCAGGGTCTTGATGACTGTTTGGTGTTAATTTATGCCCATTTATGGCTGGTCATGTCTTGGCTGTCATTTCTTGACTTGGTGCAGTGATTTGGTCAGCAATTGCCTCTCACAGTACCCTGTTGTCATTTATTACAGCAAGCATATAACTCCGGACTGACATGGATTTGGCAAGTGTTGGTGCGAAAATCACATATCAAACCATTGAGGTTGAGCGGGCATCCGCCTGCAACTATACCAAATGAGGAATGGCTTGAGCTTTATGAGTTATGCAAGTCCACTATTGTATTATCTCTCACAGAACAGGTTCATTACAATGTATTTGAGGAAGAACAGAGTACATGGCAGTTGTGGGATAAAATCAAGAATCTCTATGACAAGAAAAGTCCATCAAGTCAGATGTATTGGCTAAAGCAACTTATGGATCTACGCATGAAGGATTATGTGACTATGTCTGCTCACTTGATCCAGTTCCATGCTATACTCAAGAACTTGACTTCGCAGGACATCACTTTTGCAGAGGATGTCACTCCTCTTTTCTTGCTTGGTACTCTTAATGAGTCATGGGATGTATTCTGCACTGCATTATGTGCCTCTACTGCTACCTTGAAATTATCCGATGTTGAGAGCGCTCTTCTGCAGGAAGAGGTTAATCGTAAGAATTTGGATGCCTCTCGTGTGTCGCATGCTATGACAATTAGAGGTGGGAATGATGGGTATGGAAAGCATGGCAGTGGCAGTGGCCGTGGACGGGATTCTCAAAAATCTCAGTCCAAGTCTCGTGGGATACGCTCTATGTATGCACAATGTTGGCTCTTGGACTCAGGTGCATCCTTTCATGTGACACCTTGCCGAGAGTGGTTTCATTCATATCATACTGTTTCGGGTTCTGTGTCCTTGGGTGATGATAGCTCTCTTTATATTATGGGCATTGGTGATGTTAGGCTGCAGTTTTCTTCTGGTAGCAGTTTATTATGCAAGATGTACGTCATGTACCTGCTTTGACACGCAGTCTCCTGTCAATTGGACAGCTTGATGATGTAGGTTATCATGTATCTTTTGGAGACTCTGCATGGAAGATCATTCGTGGCAAACTTGTGATTGCGAGAGGTGCCAAGGCTGGTAGCCTCTATCCCTTGATTGTATCCGCTTCTTCCCTTGATCATGTTTTGTCTATGGGTTCTATCCCACATGTATCTCTTTGGCATGCTCGTTTGGGCCATGCAGGTTTTGTGAAGCAAGGCAACCATGTCCTCTTCCTTCTTGTGATGCCTACTCTCTACTGGTGACTTTTCCCTTTACAAGAAGATGGAGCTCCTGGGCGTCCTTAACTACTCCCCCAACCTTGCCTTGACCTTCCTCAACCCTTCCACAGGCCCCAAATTAGTTTGGGCCAGCTTGAAGACCTGCAAAAATTTCATTTTTTACTTCAGCCCTCCCTTGGCACTCATTGGCAGCTTGAAAACACTTCATTTGACACTTGGAAACACCCCCTTGATGTTCGACATTAGTGGTTATCATTGGCATTGATTTGTGGACTAATTTACCTCAGTCCATGACTATTTTTCATAGTCCACAGGTAGCCACAAACAGTGTTACATCAGCAGTTTATGTTTATGCTTAGTTGTCATCGACATTGGTTGCTCAATTGGGGTCCGGAATGCTAGGGGAATGTATGCCTATGATATGAGAAGCTTTTGGGGCTGAACTTTTTCAGTCATTGACTCTTTTACACAGTCCACAGGCAACAACCCAAAACAGGGCAGCCCCCTATCATTACACTTTATACTCATGCTACATAGTCATTTGATACCCAATTATGCCCGATTGGTACCTATATATATGGGAAATTATGCCTATGGTCTTTCTATGGTTTTGAGCTTGGATTTAGCCACTATTTGCTTAGTTTTGGACATTTATTTGCTACTGGAATATTCAGGACTGAAGCTTATTTTCTTATGTTTGGATATTTCTGTTGGATTTGGGCTATGTGTTGGATGTATACATGGATGTAATGACTCTCGAGGATTGACATGTTGGATTAAAAGGCCGTTGGGCCTACCCGTCTATAGTGACCGCCCATATTCTTTATTCATATATATATATATATATATGGAATTGCAATAAGCATGTCATAACATTGTTGACAGCGCCTATATTGTGTGTGCTCTTCTCTTCCGCATCTCCTCCATCCCTTTCAACTAGTATCAGAGCCACTCCTTTGTGAGCTCTTCCCGGCATCTACACGAAGTATCAGAGCTTGCTTCTCACTTAGTTCTCAGCCATTCCTTGACATGAATAGCAAGGTTTCATGAAGAGGCAACCATAGCTTCCATCATTGAAGCTTGTTCTCTTCACCTCTTGCTTGGACTTGTCCTAGGCTTATGTAGGCCTATTGTAGGCCTTCATTGGGCTCTTGCTTATCCTCTATCCACCCTGATTTGGCCCCTCAAGTACAGTAGCATGCTCACATTTTATTTGCGCCTGTTTGCAAAAATGGCTCAAAAAAATCACTCTTTTTGTCATATCTCGAGCATTCAGAACCCGATTTGTTGAGATATCAAGCTCCACTCGTGATACGCCAGGGTGACCGTTGTATATTTATGTCACCGACTTGTCAGTTGCAGACGCGGTTGGTACACCGCCCATGAATAATAGCTACATGATAGCTATCCTTATCTACTCTAGTTCGTGGCTCAGTTAGTATGCCACCTTAGTTAGTTGAGTTTGGTTTGAGACCCATATATAGGGTTCTTCTATTTCTTTGTACTTGAGTTCCTTTGGCTTACACAACTAAGAAGAGGAAAACTGTTTTCAGCCTCCACCCTTGTGTGTCTTCCCCCATTGTGCAAGCAAGAAAGCTTCAAGCGAGACTCCTTCCTTCTCTCCCACAATCATGACATGGTATCAGAGCCTTGTTCGTGGTAAGGAGCTCAAGAAAGCAAGCCAAGCTCGCGGTGGTCTGGTAAGAGGAGCAGTGTTGCTTTCATTTCCTGTTTTGGGAGCAGATCTCTGCAGGTAGCACAGCCGGAAATTGCAGGAGTGCATTGTCTCAGGTTGAGACGCCCTTCGCGGTGAAGCAAGAGGGCAGTATATGCTGCGGGAATGGGCTTTAGCCCTCTGCGACCTTGTTTTTTTGATTTGAGGCCATTTCGGGGCCTGTATTGCAGACGGAAGTTTTCTGCACGCACTCAGGAAAAGGCTCAGTTTTATGCTGTGCGACCACTGTTCTACAGGTCGGTGAAAAGTTACTATAGAAATTGCATCGTATGCTTGTGCGCAGAGACATTGGGAGTTTCAGAATCATCCTTGGTTCCTGTTTATGCAAAATCGTCACTAGGAAGTGACTGTGTGGTCAAATACCACTTTCGCCAGTTTTGCAGATTTGCCCTTGTGAGGGTGAAGCTGTGTTTTTTGCAGTGACACAATTTCTTGAAGTATTCTGTAATGGCGTCTGATTCTCTTTCACAGATTGTCACTGAAAAGCTTGACAAGAACAACTTCCAGGCATGGAAGTTTAGAATGACGAATTTCCTTATGGGAAAAGGATATTGGGAATTTGTTGCAGGAAATGAAGAAGAACCAGTTCTTCCTGATGTTCCCAATCAACAACAAATGCAGGCATTTAAAACATGGCATGAGAGAGCCAGGAAAGTTATGTATTGGCTGTCTATCAGTATTTCAGACTCTATGATTGTGCATATTCAGGATGCAAGTACGCCAAAGGAGGCATGGGATACTTTGTCAAAAATGTATAGCACAAATACGCAAGCCAGGAAAATGCAACTCAGGCAAGAGTTGCATAATGTGCAAAGAGAAAGTATGAGCATCAACGACTACCACATGAAGGTGAAGAAGATTGCAGATGCACTTGCTTCCATTGGGTCGCCAGTGGAAGATGATGATTTAGTTTCCGTGACCTTGAATGGTCTAGGAAAGGATTATGCACAGTTTCGGACATCCATTTCAGTTCGTGAAAGATTTCCTGATTTTGAGGAGTTGATTGCTCTTCTAATTTCTGAGGAACAGAGAAATGGTGGTGCATCTTCTTCAGGAGGAACATCAAAAGAAGCTGTCTTCTACTCAAATGCTGGAAGAGGTAGAGGCAGAGGTAGAGGAGGCCGATTTGGAGGCCGTGGCAGAAATCAGAATATGTAGCAAACTCAAGAAAACCAGTCCTATGGAGGAGGACGTGGTAACTCTAGAGGCAGGGGGAGCCAAAGAGGTCGTGGTGGATGGCAAAGAGGCCAAAATGCAAACAGTAATGTTGAATGCTACTACTGTGGTAAAATGGGTCATATGGCTAAAGACTGCTATAAAAAGCAGAATGACATCATGAATGGAAAACTGCAACAAGGGAATTATGCATCTTCTAGTAGACAGGGTGATGACAGAAATGAGCATTTGTTCATGGTGCAGCACATGAACAATTCTATGACAAGTGCAGAAGAAAGCAATGATGTATGGTATGTTGACTCAGGTGCATCAAACCACATGACAGGTCATGCAGAATGGATGGAGGATGCAAGGAAAATGGAAAAACCAGGATTTGTGGAGACTGGTGATGATACTGCACATCCTATTGTGCAGATTGGAAAAATTCCCTTGTCTATGCAGGGTGGGAAAAAGAAATACCTGTCCGATGTATTTCATGTCCCGAATATCACCAAGAATCTGGTTTCAGTTGGTCAAATGGTTGAACAGGGCTTGCAGGTCAGATTTAATCCTCATGGATGCTTTGTTGAGGATATGAAAAATAAAGGTCGCTTGATAGCAAAAGGAAAGAAGAAGGGCAGAATGTTTACATTGGATGCAGACATGTCTGAATTGAGTGCAGCAATGTTTGCACATGGGACCGGTGTAGTTGCAGATATTGATATCTGGCATAAACGCATTGGTCATGTTAATGTACAGCGACTTAAATCAATGCAGGCCCAAAATATTGTTGCAGGATTGCCCAAATTCAAGGTTGCAGAAATGCATAAGGTATGTGAAGCTTGTCAGTTTGGAAAACAGGCAAGGAAACCATTTCCTAGACATGTTCAAGAGAGTGAGAAGCCATTGGAATTAATTCACTCTGATGTGTGGACAACTAAAGCTGCATCTCTTGGAGGCTGTCATTATTTTGTCAGTTTTATTGATGACTATAGCAGAAAATTTTGGGTGTATTTTATGAAAAAGAAAAGTGAAGTTTTTGGGCATTTCAAAACTCTTAAAGCTATGGTTGAAAAAGAAACAGGCTTGCAGATAAAATGCCTAAGGTCAGATGGAGGGGGAGAGTACCTCTCAAATGAGTTTGCAAAGTTCTTGCAGGAGCATGGCATAAAGCAGCAATATTCATGCAGTTATACCCCACAATAAAATGGAATTGCAGAAAGGAAAAACAGGCATATTGGAGAGGTATCTCGTGCCATGCTCAATGAAAAAGACTTGCCAGATTTTTATTGGGCTGAAGCAGTTGCTACAGCAGTCTACATAATGAACAGGACTCCCACTGCAGCAATACATGGAATGACTCCAGAGGAGAGGTATACTGGTAGGAAACCAGATATTTCTCATTTGAAAACTTTTGGTTGCATTGCCTATGTACATGTGCCAGATGAGCTGAGATCCAAGTTGGATCCAAAAGCTGAGAAGTGCATCTTTATTGGTTACTCTCTGCAGCAAAAAGGGTATAGATGCTATAACCCTTCTACTCGTAAGTTTACAGTGAGCAGAGATGTTGTTTTTGATGAGATGAGTAGCTGGTATAAACCAGTAAATGTGATTGATGATGAAGACGCACAAAATGGTAATGCTACACAGAATTCACAGCAGCAGTCACAAAATATTAGTGGACCTGGAGTGTCCTCTAGCAGTGGTTCACATTCTTCGCCATCGACAGGCAGATTGAGATCAGGAGAATCTTCTCAAAGCAATGCAGATAGTGGTATGCAGGTATCACGAAAAGGAAAAGAGAAGGTTGATCAGCCCATGTTTGATGTGAATGCAGGTCACTCTTATGTGGATGGTGAATCCAGTGGCTCAGAACAGAGCATTGATGATGAGTTGGGTATTCCTTCTATTGTTACACCTGGAGTAAGGAAGACCAGGGATGTTTTGAGAGCACCTGGGAGTGAACCTACTTTGCGCAGGTCTACAAGAGCTAGGTATCCTGTGGATAGGCTGAAATATGATGGATTTACAGCCATTCACTATGCATATATGGTCAAAGTGATACAGGAACCAGAACCCACATCTTTTGAGCAAGCCATGGGAAAAGAAAAATGGGAGAAAGCCATGGATGAAGAAATGGATGCCTTGGAAGCAAATGCTACATGGGAGTTAGTACCTTTGCCTAAAGGTAAGAATGCAATTGGCTGTAAGTGGGTTTATAAGGTGAAGCACAATGCTGATGGTTCTGTGAACAGATACAAGGCAAGATTAGTAGTCAAGGGGTATGCACAAACATATGGCATTGACTATGAAGAAACATTTAGTCCGGTTGCAAGGATGGCAACCGTAAGAGCAGTCATTGCTATGGCTGCATCAAAGGGATGGTCTTTACATCAGATGGATGTAAAGAATGCCTTCTTGCATGGTGATTTGCAAGAAGAGGTCTATATGGAGCAGCCACCAGGTTATGTGCATGCTGTTCATCCTGAGTTTGTTTGCAGGTTGAAGAAAGCCTTGTATGGCTTGAAGCAAGCACCTAGAGCATGGTCTGACAAGATAGGACAGTATCTTGTCACTATTGGCTTTCAGATTTCCAAGGCAGATTTCTCACTTTATGTGAGAAAAACAGAGAAAGGTATTATGCTGCTTGTCATTTATGTTGATGATTTGATTATGACAGGTGATAGTGATGAAGATATCCTTCATGTGAAAATGCTATTGAAGCAGAAGTTTGAGATGAAGGATTTGGGAGAGTTGCGTTATTTCTTGGGCATTGAGGTGATTAGATCACCAAGTGGGATACAGCTCTTGCAGAGGCAGTATGGATTGGACATGCTGTCCAAATATGGGATGACAGGCTGTAAGCCTATTTCAGTTCCTTTGGAGCAAAATGTGAAGCTGAGCACAGATGCAGGTGAGCTTCTAGAAGACCCTACTATGTACAGACGCATAGTAGGAAGTTTGATTTATATGACTATTACCAGGCCAGATTTGAGCTATGCTGTTGGATTGGTAAGTCAGTTTATGCAGGCTCCAAGGAAACCACATTTGGATGCGGCTAGACGCATACTTAGGTATGTGAAGTCCACATTGCAGTATGGACTATTTTATGAGACTGGGGTTCAGATACAGTTGCATGGATACACTGATGTTGATTGGGCTGGTAGTATTTCTGATAGACGATCTACCAGTGGATATGTATTCTCTTTTGGGAGTGCTGCAGTCACTTGGAGCAGCAAGAAACAGCCTACAGTTGCCTTGTCGAGCACAGAGGCTGAGTACAGGGGTGCAGCAATGGCTGCATGTGAGGTAGCTTGGTTGCATAAGCTACTTTATGATATGCATCAGTCTACAGATGGGCCAGTTGTCATTTATTGTGACAACATGAGTAGTATACACTTGGCAAATAACCCAGTCTATCATGCTAGAACAAAGCACATTGAGGTGCATTATCACTATGTGCGAGAGAGGGTTTTACTAGGTCTTATTGATCTAGTTTATGTCAGCACAGAGGATCAGGTAGCTGACATATTCACGAAGGCATTGGGCGCAGAGAAGCTGCGCAAGTTCAGAGACCTGCTTGGTGTGCAGGAATTGGGATTGAGCTCGAGGGAGAGTGTTGAGATATCGAGCTCCACTCGTGATACGCCAGGGTGACCGTTGTATATTTATGTCACCGACTTGTCAGTTGCAGACGCGGTTGGTACACCGCCCATGAATAATAGCTACATGATAGCTATCCTTATCTACTCTAGTTCGTGGCTCAGTTAGTATGCCACCTTAGTTAGTTGAGTTTGGTTTGAGACCCATATATAGGGTTCTTCTATTTCTTTGTACTTGAGTTCCTTTGGCTTACACAACTAAGAAGAGGAAAACTGTTTTCAGCCTCCACCCTTGTGTGTCTTCCCCCATTGTGCAAGCAAGAAAGCTTCAAGCGAGACTCCTTCCTTCTCTCCCACAATCTTGACACGATTCAGGAAAGGTAAGAGTCTAAGTTGGGGTTTTGACACGCTCTGGACGCAATGGTGATATTGGAAATGCCAAATTTTGATTATAGAATATTCTGCAATAGATTTCAGGTCTCAGACATCATGTATTTGTATGCCTATGGCTTATGTGATTCTTCTACTGATGTCTATTGATACTGGATCACTTGTGGATGTTGTGCCTCTCATGTGAGATTATTTTTGAGCTTATTTAGATCAGTCATTGACTATTTTGAATAGTCCTAGATCTATCCAAAATAGGGCAGCCACCTTTTTACTTCAATTTTATGCTTACAAGTCTTGGCATTTGATGCCCGATTATGCCCGATTGGTACCTATACATAGAGGAATGTATGCCTATGGTTTGCCTATGGATTTGAGCTTGGATTGAGCACTAATTTTCTCAATTTAGAGAGGTTATATGGTGCTAGAAACTTCAGGGCTGAAGCTATTTAATGCTTTGCAAGGTTATGCCCATTGCGTACGGGGGTGCTCCCTAGCTACTTGGGTTGATGTAATCACGCATTTGGATGATGCCACATGGTTATTCTATGCTCTGAAATTTTTTTGAGCTAAGATTAGAGCTCGATTTTATGGTTCACTATCACTTCCTTGCAACGGGCATTTCACTGTCATGACATGGTTTATGCCTAGGCTACCGATGAGTGCGGCTTATGATGTCTTGGTGAATGCTTTTGATTGGCTGTGGATGCCAATTGTTTGAACCTCATCTCAACATTCATTTGAGTATTCCCTTGATTAGTTGAACATTGACTTGGCTTTTTCCATTACGATTTGGCTTTTTTCGTTACGACCTTGGATGCTATATGGGATTTGATGCTCTGATTATGGATCTTGGCTAGTACTTGGATGCACTTACAGGTATTGAGCTGCTCCCTTGTTTTGGAAGTTTCCTATTGAGCTGTGATTGCTCATTTGCATTTGATATGTGGGATATTTACTAATCAGTGGACTTGGATAGTGCTTGGGATTTACAATTATGGCTATCTTGCTTCTCTATTGTCTAGCTTCTATGCTAGTTGGGCTACTATTGTCCGTCCATGTTAGAGAGCAGATGCTATGTATGCTTACCCGTCTATGCATATGGTCTACTGTTGTATACCTTAGAGAGCCACTTATTTAGATGTTATTGTATAGATGTTTTGGCTTCTCCTTTTAGTTGGAATCTTGCAAGATGCTTTGCCACTTCTCGATCTTTACTTGACTTGGATGTTCCTAGGTAGCATGATGTACTGCAGAGCTATGCATATGCATATGGTTATGGGTTGATTTCATGGCTGAATATCATATGCTCTTATGACATATGTCTTATACTTTACTGTATTGTGGTTGGTTATGTCATGCAGTTGGCTACGACTCTTCTTCATGTGGGAGCTTTTGCACCCTTGATTGATGCCTTTATGTTGTCCTATCCATTGAGGTTTCATAAGCATTTGCAGCATGCTTCTACCACTAATGTACTAGCAAATGATTGCCTTTATGAGCAGGTTCCCTATGTTGGGGCAGCCCTCGACTGCTTGAGCTCCGTGGATGCTATGGATAGCCCTATTCATGATGACTTGGATTCCTTATCATCTTCTACAGGTTCTTCTACTTCATATGTTGTTTGCTTCCATTGTGGGAAGCTTGGACATGTTCAAAGAAAATGATTTAGATGGATTAGAAAGCAACAGAGACAGAGACGAACTCGACATGAGTAGAGAGTCAGAGATACAGCAGATGTAATAGGTGTCACCACTCTTACTAGTGGTGAGATACATGTTGTTAACAGCCTTGCACTCATGAGTTGTGCTAGATTGCTCCGTTATATGGAGCTGCAGGATCACTTGCCTCCTGGATGTCTTGGACTCGGAGATTCCTGATACTTATTGCACACCTCGCTTTCCGATTGGGCGTTGGGTGAGATGTCATGATTCCTCACCCTGTCTCTTTTCTTTTGTTTTGTTTTTTCACTCCCTGGCCCATTGGCCTTTTAGTGAGAGGTTGTTGGGGTAAAAGGCCCTTGGGCTTGCCCATGTACAGTGACCGCCCATATTCTTTATTCATATATATATGAAAGTGCAATAAGGTTTTCATAACATTGTTGACAGCACCTACATTTTGTGTGCTCTTCTCTCCCATGTCTCCTGCATCTCTTTCACAACATACAGCTTGGATTTTCTCTCGAATAATTGTTTGAGCTTGAGCTCAGTTCGCATAGCATTGGTGTCAAGAATCATGTGGTGAGAGGACTTGTTTGAGCTGTTGCCCCAAACACACACTATATACACAAGAGAAAGCTCACTCAAGAACTCTTAAGAAGAGAGATGGAGACGAAAACATTTTCTTGTCGATTTCTTATTCTTCTTCTACACACTATACAATGTATACAAAGTATAGATAAGATACAACATAAAGGAAGTGGCCTACTAAGTCAAACAGTGCATAACAGACTACACTAATCGATTGGCCCTATATCTTTGCAAGTTGTAGGTAGGTGTAACAAATTAAATATAACAAGTGATAAGTCAGTGGCACTATGTGTATCATAATGACCACCAACATGCTAAGTGTAGATGTGCGGACCCATCTAGCAAAGTGGTCCATCATCAATGTCCGCACATGTTAAGCTTGCCATCTCAACACTCCCCCTCAAGCTCAATTCCATCTCTAAAACTCCAAGTAAACTTTGGAACTTTTGAAACTTCTCTACACCTAGTGCCTTTGTGAAAATGTTAGCTATCTGATCATGTGTGCTGACATATACCAAGTCAATCTCTCCTGCAAGTACCTTCTCTCTCACAAAGTAATAGTGCTTCTCAATGTGTTTTTTCCTAGCATGGAACATTGGATTCCTAGCTATGGGAGCTTTCGCTCAACCGCCAAGACCCACAGACCGCTTATTGTTTCAAGCATTCCAAGCCGAGTACTAATGGCTACCTCTCACATAGCCGATGCACCATCCATATCTACGAGTGTAGTGAGCTTACCTCCATGCCGATCGAGTTACCTCCTCTCCCACATACTTTGGTAGCTCCACGATCCAAGTGCAAGCTTCAAGCAAGCTCCATCCTCAAGCTCCACGCTCCAAGCTTCATAGACGCGAGCAAGATAAGAGAAGAGAAGAGAAGAGAAGAAGAGAGGGGAAGATGGAGAGCTTCTCCTCCCTGATCCCTCACCCTCACACACTCACTCCCTCACACTCTCACACTCCCTCTCTAGCACAAGCTCAAGCAAGCAAGAAGAAGAAGAAGAAGAAGAAGAAGAAGAAGAGACCCACTTTTGGCAACACACAAGAATGAGCTTCTCATTCACTTTTCAACTTTATATACAAAACCCTAAATCTCTTTTGGGCGATCATCCCCTTATCTCCTTTTTTACATGGCCAACCGTGGCCTAGGCCCTTTTTCCCATTATCCTTCTATCTTCCTAGCTTCCTTTCCACCGCCAGTCTGCATTTACAAATTGCACGGTTGAGAGCCCGGCGCTCCTTAAATTAAATCATGATGAGCTTGCGCTCTTTTACAAAAGTATTGACTTGCACTTTTCCTTGTGCGCCTTTTTCCCTTATTTAGGATTTTTCTGTGCTTCTTGTGTTTCTAGATTTTTCCTGGCGTGCCTTCGTCTTCCGTTTCACTTTGCCTTGGCCTTTGTCTTCTGCTTTAGCTTTTCCAGATTTTCCACCTTGTTTGTCTGACAGTTAACACTAGCCAAGTGTATGCTACTCATGTTGTCACAATGAATGACAAATGAATCATCTCCCTGCGCATCCAAATCACCTAATAACTTTTATAGCCATACCACCTCACATGCTGCCATAGTAGCACCTCTGTACTTAGCCTCCGTACTCGATAAAGCAATTGTAGGTTGTTTTTTGCTGCTCCATGTAACTGCTGCACTACCAAGGGAAAACATGAATCCACTAGTAGATCTTCTGTCCAAACCCAATCTACATCTGTGTATCCAAAGACCTGTACATCCTTACATGCCTCATAAAAAAATCCATAATGTAAAGTGGACTTTATATACCTCAATATACGTCTAACTAGATCCGAAATGAGGCTTTCTAGGCATCTGCATAAACCGACTAACAAGGCAAATAGCATAGCTCAAGTCTAGCCTTGTGATAGTCATGTAAATCAAACTCCCTACTATCCTCCTGAACATAGTAGGGTCTTCTATCTCATCCCTAATGTCAACACTCAACTTTACATTTTGCTCCAATGGTACTGAAAGAGGCTTACATGCTATCATACCATACTTGGATAACACATCCAAGCCATAATGCCTTTGGGTTAGCCATATACCATCATCACATCTGATCACCTCAATACCAAGAAAGTATCTCAGCTCACCCCAAATCCTTCATCTCAAACTTCTTCTTCAAGAAGTCCTCAACATCAGCAATCCCATTGTCACTATCACCTATAATAATCAAGTCATCCACATAGATGACTATGATGACTAAACCTGCATCTCCCTTTCTCACATAAAGTGAATGATCAACATCAGAAATACAAAATCCAATATTGACAAGATACTCTCCAATCTTGTCAGACCACGCTCTAGGTGCTTGCTTCAGCCCATAGAGCACCTTCTTTAACATGCACACATATGTGGGATGCTCTACATCCTTATAACTTCCTGGTTGCTCCATATACACTTCTTCTTGCAATTCAGCTTGCAAGAAGGCATTCTTAACATCCATTTGCTACAAACTCCAACCTTTGACTGCTGCCAAGGCAATCACTATCTAACAGTTGCCATCCTAGCAACTGGACTGAATGTCTCTTCATAATCTATGCCATGTGTTTAACCATAGCCTTTTGCAACCATCCTAGCCTTCTACCTGCTAACTAAACCATCTGCATTATGCTTGACTTTGTAAACCCACTTACAGCCAATAACTTTCTCACCCTTAGGCAAGGGTACCAAATCCCAAGTCTTATTGGCTTCCAATGCAACCATCTCCTCATCCATTGCTTCATCCCAATGTGCATGACCAACAGCATCCTCAAAATAGGTGGGCTCAGCATCCTCAACTAGTTTCACCATATAAGCATAATGGTCAACTGCATAACCTTCAAAGCCAAATCTTTTAACAAGGGTATCTGACCCTGCTAGACTTGCGTACCACTGGATCACTCAATGGAGCCTTTACATTACTATGAGCTCTCTGTACACCTGGTGTCTTGACTGAAGGAATACCAAGCTCATCATCCAATTTCTCTAAACCACTAGAATCTCCATTAAATCCCAAATGACTAGTAGATGCATCATAACCATTCAACACTTTCGTCTTTCCTTTGTATTTTCCTGCAACACTTATAGATACAACTGAAGATGTGGGGCTACTCCTTAGTCTCCCAGACCAAGGGCTCACTGTAGGTGTAGTACCAGATGATGTTTGTGGTCCACTAAAACTCTGTGATTCTTGCTTTTCTTTCTGCACATAGCTATCATGATCATTATCATCATCTAATACATCACTAGCAGGTGCATACCAACTACTCATCTCATCAAAAATAACATCCCTGCTCACTCTGAACTCACCTGTGAACATATGCATTTTTTAACCTTTAAATCAAGCTTCTTTCATAGCTCATTTGGCACATGAATATATGCAAAACATCCAAATACCTTCAAGTGTGATACGTCAAGCTTCTTGCTAGTAAAGCATTCTTTAGGATTCATCCCATGAACTGTAGCTATGGGGGTTCTATTCATAATATAGACAGCAATATGGACAGCTTCAAACCAAAAATGTTTTGGCATATTCTTTTCAACCATTAATGCCCGTGCAACTTCTGCAATATGCCTATTTTTTCTTTCTGTAACCCCATTTTGTTGTGGGGTATACCTTCAAGTAAATTGCATTTTTATCCCATGAGTCCTCAAGAAGCCACTAAACTTATTAGAGAGGTACTCTCCCCCTCAATCTGATCTCAAGCACTTCACTTTCAAGCATGTTTCTATTTCAATAACTGCCTTGAAAGATTTGAAGTGCTCAAATACATCAGTCTTTTCCTTCATGAAATATACCCATAGCTTCCTTGAACAGTCATCAATAAATGTGGCAAAGTATTTGCTACCACCAAGAGATATATTCTGTGTAGGCCCCCAAACATGTGTATGCACTACATCAAGTATATTTCTGCTCACTTCTCTATCATGCAAGAAGGGTTGTCTTGCATGCTTACCAAATTGCCATGCCTCACACACTTTATGCAATTCTACAACTCTAAAAGAAGGCAACCCTATAACCAATCCTCTAGACTGCATTAATTTCAGCCTTTGCACATTTGCATGTCCAATACGTTTATGCCATATTTCAATATCTGCAACTACTCCTTTTCCTTTAGCATACATAGCAGCATCCATTGCAAGAATTCCAGCATCTAAAGTGAACATGCGACCAACTCTATTTCCTTTTGTGACTAACCTACACTTATCATTAAAGTCTTCTACAAAACAACCTTTTGCATTGAGTCGAATTTGCAACCCTTGCTCTACCATTTGGCCAACAGACACTAGATTCTTTGTGATTTATGGCACATGTAATACATCTATCAGACTCTTTGTCTGGCCATCATGCAAGGAAAAGGAAACCTTTCCAATGTGTGAAATTGGGTGGCATGAGTCATCACCCGTTTGCACATAACCTAGATTTATTAAGTCATGCATCCCTCCAAACCATTCAACGTGACTGGTCATATGATTAGATGCACCTGAATCGACATACCATATATCATTATGTGTCCCCTTTCCTATAACTACATTCATCATATATGCTGCATAACAAACAGACGCTCACTTTTGTCTTCATTCTATCGTGAAGACGATGCATAGTTTCCTTGCTATAATTTACCACTTCGAATATCATCCTTCTTAGCATAACAATGGGTTGCAATATGACTTGTCTTGCCACAATAATGGCAAACAATAGTAGAATTTCCAGAACCTCTATTCTGCCATCCACCTCTTCCTCTAGAGCTCCCCTTGCCTCTAAAGTTTCCTCGGCCTCCTAAAGCCTGCATTTCACCAAATTGCTAATTAAACTTATTTTGCTGGTATCGCCAGCACGTTCCATACCACAGCCTCTCCAAGAGGATCTACCACGTTCCCTTCTTGAACTTGAGTAAAATTCTTGGAAATGTTCACTATTTCTTTCAGACGAGTTGCCCTGCATATTGATCTCTTCAGTAATCATGAGAGAGACGAAATCATTAAAATCTAAAAATGGCTTCCGTACGTATACAAAAGTAACAAATGATTTCCATGCCTTCTCATTATTGAGTCAACTCAAAGTGGATGAAACCAAATCATCATCATCAGGCATTGCATCAATCGTTGCTAAAGCATCTGCAATGCTCCTCACCTTCAATACATACTCATTGACATACATTTTTCCTTTCTTCAATGTATTCAACTCTTGCTTGAGCTGAATCTTTTATGCCTTTGTATTTAATGAAAACATGTTCTCAAAAATTGTCCAAGCTACATGTGAAGTTTCTACATTCCTGATATATCACAGCATAGTATTATCAATGACTGCAGATAGCCAGTACATCACCTTTTTGTCTTTTGCATTCCACTCTTTCCATGCCTTTAATTCATCTGCAGTCGGAGGGAAACCCAGCTCTAGCTCCTTTTCTTCACCTAAAACAAACTCATAAAGGCCCTTTCCAATGAGGAAGTTCGTTACACGGAACTTCCATGAAGGGTAGTTGTTCTTATCGAGTTTCTCAATAATGGAATTTCCATTGTTCTCTGCCATTATCACAAAAAAGGGTACAACACAACAAGCTAGTCTTCTGCAGCCTTTCACAACAAGTGCACAGCAATACACCAAGCAACTTTTTTTTACTGATTGCTTAATAGTACATGTAATTTGCAACCTATTTGCAGATAAACCTTATGTTTTCTTCCTGGCAAACATCTCAAAAATTACAGATTCAAAATGTGTTGTGCACCCACCTTTGGTCAATACAGCCGAAATCACACTATATCTTGAAACTGTTGTCCACAACATTGCGGCTCTAAAATGGGGCCTGAAACGGCCTCAGATGCCCAAAAAAACTGTGGCATTGCCCTTAAGGGCTTATATGCAAAATATACAGTGCTCTGCTCGCACATCAAATCTCACAGCAATCGCAGATTTTCACTCTGTCCTGCTTCTGGTGTCTCCATAGGCATTATCCAAGAGAAAGAGTGAAAGAATGGAAGAGCTTCTTACCCGTTGCTTGCTTACTCGAACCTTGCTTCTTTTTCTTCACTTTAACCTTCAAAATCAGCCTCTCTCAGTGGCTCGGCTCTAATACCATGTCAAGAATCATGTGGTGGGAGGACTTGCTTGAGTTGATGCATCAAACACACACTATATACACAAGAGAAAGCTCACTCAAGAACACAAGAAGAGAGATGGAGGCCAAAACGTTTTCTTGCTGATTTCTTCTTCTTCTTCCACACACTATACAATGTACACAAAGTATAAATATGATACAACATAAAGGAAAGTGGCCTACTAAGTCAAACAATGCATAACAGACTACACTAATCGACTAGCACTATATCTTTGCCAGTTGTAGGTAGGTGTGATGGGACCTAAAATGGGTGGGCACTGGCTATGGCACTAGCCGAACCTCATGCATACGACACACAACCCCACCACATAGCCTCATGGGCCAGGAGCATCTAAAACTCACTTTGCATTAAATACTTATGACGATTTTGCGTTTGTATCCAATATATAGTCCAACATTCACCTTCCCTTCTCCTCAGAGGGAGATCCCAAAACATATAAGCATAATGCCTTGTAATACACACATAGGGAAGCACCTCTCGGCTGATTGCCGCGGCTCCACTGCGACTTTCCTACACCTCGAGGATTGGCCCCAAGATGTGTCGCTAACACATATAACATTCACACAAACTCCACTCTTTCATGATTCAACGCTCCATGAGATTTTGATTTGCCTCACAAAACTTTTCCCCACGGAAGCACCCGTCTAACCAACGACTTAGGTTTCCTGTCCTCTCAGCGTTGGTCAAAGTTTATCAATCAATTGCAATGCATTCTAGGAGAGACTACATGGCATGCTTGATGCAAGGTGTATGACGATTGTGCACAACCATTTTATGATTAAAAAGCCAGCCATGTGAGGTGCAGAAAACAACCCTTTCGTGAATTTTAACTAAGCATTACGTGATGCGTTGCTTTAGGGACTAGCACCAGAACTTCCATGCTACTAGTCGCCTATATTTAATTATGGAATGATCCATAAATGCTATGCACAAAGAGGAAAATTAAAATTTGTATCTTTTCAGCAATTAGATCATCGCACAAACTTCCTCCCCCCTCACAGTTTAGGTGTTGCTACGGTGCATAGGTGTAAATGGTTATTTTGTATCATTTTTATATGTAAAAAACAATAAACACGTACTATAACACAAAGGACGAGGCCAAACTGAGGCTTAACCTCATGCTTTAACCTTGCCAAACATCCACGCACATAAATCTTATTTTTCCATATTTTTTGAGCGTAAAAATCCCCTTTTTCTTTATTTTTTACTATTTTTTTATATTTATTATTCATGAAAAATAGGTATTTTCTGAGTTATTTGTGTTGGCTTATTATTTTGACTAAAACTTAACATTTTCTCTGATTTTATCCCATTTTCACTCCTTTTTCCCAACTCAAAATCGAAAAAACCACTAATTTTCATTAAAAATGACATTTTGCGAGTTTTAAAGAATTGATAACGGCTCTAAATCATTATGGATTCTGCATTTTGGTAGTTACAGCCCTCAAACATGATGCAAACAAGATTCAAACAAAAATTCATTGCATATGAACAACATTTGGACCATGAAACAACAAAAACAAGCCTATTTCTTCATAAACTTGGAGCATACCGCGTGTCTTGCGTGTTGCGGTTTTTTTAATAATTATTCTGGGCAGCCCACAGACCGACCAGCAACCATTCTTCAATGCTGAACCTCTTTTCTCAGCCTCCTCTTCATCTTGAAGCAATTCAATCACAGCCGCGGACAAGCATTCGTCAACCCCTCTTCTTCTTGATTTCTTGCATATGAAATGCCTCTATGCAGGAGAGAGAGGGAGGAGAGAGAAAGGCTGTTTTTTATCTCTTTGCTCAATGCATCATTCCTTGATCCGTTTATAGCGATGGAGGGCGAAGGATAGAAGCATCTCAGGCCCAATAGGATTCATCCTGCCTCACCAATCAAAAAATCCATAAAGAATGGGGAAAAATGGGGCGCAAAAAAATTGACGTCCTCCCCCCAACGTTTCATTTTGTGGCTTCTTGGGTTGTTAAGCTCTTTGTTAAGATCTTTTAATCTCTTAATCAAATTATCTAGTTCATGCCTTTTGCTTTCACACTTCTGACAAATGGTTTTTTCGCTTTTGGAGGGGCAATCGACATCGGATTCAAGATCCATCTGGACGGGTGGTTTCGTGGCATCGGAATCTGCAAAGCTAGGCCCTGTCACTCTCTTCTTGACTTCCAGATCTAGTAGCCGCTTCACAACCTCGAACCTTGTGGGGATTAAATGGGAGATCAAACGACCTCGGAATGGAGATCCAAGACTTGTGTTGAATTCCTGACGTCATTTTGCATCTAGGAAAACTCCAGCTTGGCCATCCACCGTCATTTGATTTTCTATGAAGATTAGCACTAGCGCTTTAGGGACTTGCTGCTTAAAATCGTACTGATTGCCATCACCGCCTTCCACAAAGTCTATTTTTCCCCTGAAATTTGTAAATTTTGGCTATTTTTAAGCACTTCTCGGCATAAAAAATCATCTGTCAAGGTGTAACAAACTAAATATAATAAGTGATAAGTTAGTGGCTATGTGAGTATCATAATGACCATCAACGTGCTAAGTGTAGATGTGCGGACCCATCTAGCCAGGCAGTCCATCATCAATGTCAGCACATGCTGAGCTTGCCATCTCAACAATTGGGATCTTCATCTCTGATGTACTTATGGCATGTACTCTACTTATGTCTAACGGGTCTTGACATGCTTGGCATATGCCACTCCTACATGCCCATTACATTGTTTGGAGTTGGATGCTACTGAGCCTTGCTTTGGCTTCGGAGCTTACTTTGGCTATTTCTCGACTTGCCAGAGTTACAGTTTGGATGTACTTGATGTCTATAGATGCTATGTATGGATGCTACACGGCCTATATGCTCCTGAGATCTTATTGATGCTTGATCTTGGATCTTCTGGCATTGGTGCTATCATATGCCCTTGTTGAGATTCTTTGCTTGATATTTACAACTTTTATGCCAATGGGAGCATCCTAATGTGCTTGTTGACAGACATTGAGCAGGTAGTTTATGCTACTTGAGCATTCGAATATTTGAAACTAGGATCATCACTTGGATATTGCATGGTTGATATGCCCTGGTCCTCACAGACGTACTTGGGCTGATTTGAGCTTTGAACTCCTTGAGCATACACTTCTTTGTGTCAAGTCTTGCCACTGTTGTGTACACTTTGCCCTATTACACAAGGAGTGTGCCGGCTTATTGAGGATTCATTTGACATGCTTGGGTGTTTGCTCGATGTTCGTATGACTGTCACATGTTGATCTATGCCCACTTGATGCCGGTTATGCTTTGACAGTCAGTGGGCTTGGTGCATTCATTTAAAAGAAGCCTGGGACCCGTAAAAGAGGCATTTTTGGTGCAAAATGAAACGGTACCGGATCAAGGAGCTCGAGTTTTCCTAGATGCATTTTGACGTTAGGAATCCAATGCAAGTGTCTTTTTTTCAATCAGAGTCCTTTTGACCCCCCATTAAATGGCTGAAAGGTTTGTTGTTATGAAGCAACTACTAGATTTGGAAGCTGGAAAGCATGTGAAGGAGGCTAGGGTGATAGATTTTGATACCAAAAAGCTGCCCATCTAGTTGGTTGCAATTCTGAGGCTATTTGCTCCCTCAATTGGGTTGGAACCACTTCGAGCAAGTGTAAAATGACCAAGTTTGAGCAATAAGTTGTAGGTTAATTTTAAGCTTGATTAGAGAGAGCCTAGAAGCCACAAAGCAGTTGTAGATACAATAGAGACAGATTCCCCTTTCAACTTTACATCAAGTGTGAGTGTCTTTCCCTTATGTTGGATAGTGATCTCTTTTGTATATGAATCAATCACTACATGCATACGGTGGCACCATGTCATACTAAGCAACACATCACAACCCTCAAGTGGAGCAATGTAAAACTCTTCGTTGTCCACATATCCTTGTATGTGCAACCGAAGCTTTCCAATGAGTGGTGTGACCTACAATTTGCTCTCATTGTACCTAGCTATAATTTATTATAGCAAGCAGTTATGCATGGACTGACGTGGAATTTTCATGCTGAATCATCATAATTTTATGTACTTTTGATGGTACTTGTAGGCAACATCCTTAGCTATCAATTCGTGGTCATTTTACCTTGGTTTTGGCAGTATTTTGGCTGTTTACAGTAGAAAATAACAAGCAATTTTGAACTATCTGCACCATTTTGGACTGTAGTATGGCATCTTCTTCCAATGACATTGCTATCTTCAATATCACTAAGCTTGATGGTACAAATTATACCTATTGGAAGAGCCAAGTTTGGTAGGTATTGGTGCAAAAATCTCAGATCAAGCCACTAAGAATGCATGGCAAGCAACCCGAAACTATGAATGATGACAAATGGGATAAGCTTGATGAGTTATGCAAGTCCACCCTCATCTTGTCTCTCACTAAACAGGTACATTACAATGTGGTTGAAGAAGCACAGAGTGCTTGGCAGCTTTGGGATAAAATTAAGAACCTCATGATAAGAAAATTCTAGCAAGTCAAATGTATTGGCTAAAGCAACTTATGGACCTGCACATGAAGGAGAATATGGCAATGTCTACTCATTTGAGCCAGTTCCATGCTATTCTTAAGAACTTGAATTTGTAGGGCATTACCTTTAATGATGAGGTTGCTCCATTGTCTTTGTTTGGGACTCTGAGTGAGTCATGGGATGTATTCCACACTGCTTTATGTGCTCCTACTACTATTTTGAACTTGCCTAATATAGAGAGTGCTCTTCTAAAGGAAGAGATCAACCGTAAGAGCTTGGATGCCTCTCGTGTGTCACATGCTTTGATCGTTACAAGCTGAGATAGTAATGGAAAGAATGATTGTGGGTTTGGACGTGGCAGAGACTCACAGAAGTCTAGATCTAAGTCGTATGGTAAGTCATGTAGCAAGTCTCATGGGAGAAATGCTAATGTGACATGTCATCATTGCGGCAAGAAGGGTCATATACGCCCACAATGTCATGAGTTGCGCAATGAGAAGCACAAAGAGAAGGGGAAATACAAAGTATAGGAAAAGTCCTCTGATCGCAGAATTATGCCTGCAAAATCCAGTGTAAAAATCGAGGAGATAAATGTCATGCAGACTGATGACTCCAATGGGGAGTACATTCTTGCAACTAGTTCTTGTGATGTTATGCCGTTGACCGAGGTTCACTCTTTGTATGCGCAGTGCTCACTTTTGGATTCTAGTGCTTCATTTCATGTTACACCATGCCACAAGTGGTTCCATTCCTATCGCATTGTCTGTGGTTCAGTTTGCTTGGGTGATGACAAGTTACTTGCTATTGTTGGCATCGGGGATGTACGGCCATAATTCTCTACTAGCATTACTTTTTTTTTACAAAAAGTACATCATGTACCTATGCTTACACACAGTCTTATGTCTACAGAGGGCAGTTTGATGATGCTAGGTTTCATGTTTCATTTGGAGATTCTACCTAGAAGATCACCCATGGCAGACTTGTGCTCGCTAGAGGTGCCAAGGCTGGCAGCCTCTATTCTCTTGTAGTTGATGGGTCCTCTATTGACCATGTTTTGTCAATTAGTTCCATCCCACATGTATCTCTTTGGCATGCCTGTTTGGGTCATATGTCCATGAAGGAAATGAAAATGCTTTCTAGTTTTGTAGTGCTTACCACCCCTTGATGACTATGTATCTTTTGATTCATGTGAGCATTGACTTTATGGCAGACTGACTAAGAATACGCATAAGAAGTCTAGTAGGACACGCATGAGTGAGCCCCTGGCATTGGTACATTTGGATGTCTGTGGGCCCATGCCCTATCAATCTATGTGTGGTGCAAAGTATTTTGTGACGTTCATTGACAATTTTTTGTTTAAAGTCTAGGCTTACCCCATGAAGCTAAGTCAGATGTCTTGGATGTCTTTCAGAAATGGCTTGCATTGGTTGAGAATCAGACTGAGCATAGGCTGAAATGCCTTAGGACTGACAATGGGGGAGAATATGTGTCACCTGCCACCTTTGAGCAGCTATGTGATGAGAGGGGTATTAAACATTAGTTGATTGCCCCCTATATCCCACCCTAGAATGGTTTGGCTAAGCGGATGAATGAACCATCCAAGAGTGTGTACATAGTATGTTTAGCTATGCAGGCCTACCACATAGATCTTTTGGGCTAAGGCAGTCAGTACAATTTTTCATGTCATCAATAGATCACCTTCCAATGGTTTGGATTTCCAGGTTGCAGAGAATGTATGGACTGGAAACCGTCTTATGCGCATCTACTTGTCTTTGGATGCGAGACATTCTACCATGTGCCCAAGGACAAGCGGACTAAGTTGGATTCTAAGAGTGTCAAATGCATTTTCCTTGGCGATGGAGATGCAGGTGAGATGGGTTACCGGCTCTAGGATCCGCAAGCATAGAAAGTCACCCGCAGCCATGATGTAGTCTTCCATGAAGAAAAGATGCATAGGTAGCCTGAGAAGGTGGTAGAGATACACAGGGTTATATTCCAGGAGGAGCCATGTGCTCCTGCACATCCAGTAGGACAGCATGCAACAGCAGTTGGTACACATGGTCAGGGTGTTGGATAGGATGCTAGACATGCAGCACGACCTGTAGTGAGACGGTCTACCAGAGCTAGACATCCACCTAATAGATTTGATCCCTCGATGCATTATGTCTTAGTTACAGATGCAGAAGATTCTCTCACCTATGATGAGGCTATGTGCAAGGATGACAATCACTCCTGGGAGAGGGCTATGCAGTAGTCTGAGATGGACTCCCTACATAAGAATATGACTTGGAATTTGATTGCATTGCCTAACGGCAAGAAGTTTTTGCCATGCAAATGGATGTACAAGCTGAAAAGTACCCATGGGTACCCCAAGTCGGCTTATAAGGTAAGACTTGTTGCTAAGGGTTTTAAGCAGGAGCATGGAATTGATTTTGATGAAATATTTTCTCATGTGGTCAAGATGACCACCCTACGCTTAGTTTTAGCCTTAATTGCTCAACTTGACTTGGACATGTATCAAATGGATGTCAAGACTGCATTCTTGCATGGGGATTTGCATGATGAGACTTACATGGAGCAGGCTAAGGGCTTTGCAGGACCTAGCAGGGAGCACCTAGTGTGCAAGTTGAAGAAAATTCTTTATGACTTGAAGCAGGCACCTAGGGAGTGGTATCATAAGTTTGATGCCTTTATGTAGTCACAGGGCTACATCAGGAGTGCTATGGATCTGCGTCTTTACACAAAGATAGCACATGATGGTTCATTGCTTATTTTGGTACTTTATGTGGATGATATGTTGATAGCAGGGAGAGCTCATGATGAGCTGGATGCTCTTAAATCTCAACTGAATAAGAGCTTTGAGATGAAGGATTTGGAATAGACCTCTCACATTCTTGGTATGCACATTAAGTGCGACAGGCATCAGGGACTACTCCACCCCTCACAAAGGGAGTACATTCATGAATTCCTTCAGTATTTCCGCATGCATAGGACGTGAAGTCTATTGGTTGTCCATTACCTTCTCATGTGAAGGTCTCATAGGCCGATTGTCCACAGATAGACAAGTTTGAGGATCGAGATAGCCAATATCTCTTATGCATTAGCCGTAGGTAGCTTGATGTATGCCATGATAGCCACTCGACTAGATATTGCCTTTGCAGTTGGTGTTGTGGCATGCTATATGGCTACACCTAGCAGGAAACATTGGGATGTCGTGAGGGGTATCATGAGATACCTGAAAGGCACATCGGATATGTGTGTTTGCTATGGTAGCCAGGATACATCATTTGTGGGGTACATGGACTCCGATTATACAGGACATGCAGATAGTAGGAATTCCACTTCAAACGGTGTATTCACCTATATTGGAGGTGATGTCTTTTGAATGTCCAAGGTTCTCTCTCTACCATTGAGGCCAAGTATGTTGCAGCCCCACTGAGGCTTGCAAGGAGACCATATGGTTGGGCCATTTGGTTCGTGACCTTGGGATTGATTATATACCTATGTTGCATTCGAATTCTATGAGTGCTATTTAGCTAGCCAGAATCCGATCTTCCATGCGAAGACAAAACACATTGAGGTGAAATATCACTTCATACGTGGGGTCGTGGAGGATAAGTCTGTTGACCTTGTCAAGATCTCCACTGATGAAAATCTTGCATATCTTCTCACGAAAAGCCTCACTACTGAACGCTTTGCCATCCTCAAGAGATTGATGGGCGTTGGATGAGATTATGTTTTTCCTCATCATCCTATTGTACATGTGTACATTGTACCGTCTTTTCTTTTTCTTTTCACTCCTCACTAGGGCAGATTTGCCTTTAAGTGGGAGGTTGTTGGGGGTAAATGCGCCTTTGTCTAGCTGCCTGTGTATTACTACACTGACAATACCCACCACTGCACACTGCAGGTGATAGGCGCCCATCACCATCACTTTATTATTTATTCTTTTAGTGATAGTTTGAATACCGGTCATACATTGTGACTGTTGGAGTTCCCATTTGGTCTCTCTCTCTTTCTTGCTCTTACTCTCCCACCATAGCTCTTCCAAGCAAGCTTCGATCATTCTTGTTGGTAAATCAAACTCAAGAAGACTAAATGTAAAGGGGGATAGCATCAGTTCACATGGTGAACATAGTACTAGATGTGTGCTTAAGAGTGTGAGTGACCTAATCTATGATGTAAGGCATTATGCCCATGTGTGTGTAGGTTAGAATCTAGGAGAGAATTATGGAGAAATTTGAGGAGAGAATCATGGAGTCATCGATGATGTTTCTCTCTATATATTATGACTCTCTCTTTGAATAATTTAATTCATTTTTGTGTGCCTTCCATTGCTTCCGTTGTCTCATTTTTCAAGATGGTATCAGAGCCTGGGAGAAATCCATGACTGAAGCAGCAGGGAGACTTTGCTGAAGAGTAGAAACGAGCACAGCAATGGCAGATGAGCCTGCATCAGGCCATGCGAGTATCAACCTCACTTTCTTCTTCTGCAACTGGCGACGTGAGAGAACGGCAGCCGGAACTCCATCCACCAAGCTGCCGAAAGGATAATACGATATCTTGCCTCGAAAATGCTCGCTCGGGACTGTCGCAAGCACCAGCACGTCCTCAGCCTCGATCAAATCGAGCAGCACCTTCGTCCAGGCATAGGCTCACTCTGCAGGAACGGAGTACTGCATACTCGCTAACACGACAGAATCGTCATCTTTCAAGGCATATAGGTAGCAAGCTCCGACGAAGAGAGGTAAGGCATCAGGCAAGAAGGCTGTCTCACGAAGCGCAAAGGCAGGGTTGCAATTCCCAGTGCCCCGGTGTATCTTGCGACGGTGCTGGAGGATCTAGCAGCTCAGGTTCTGGAGCTCGTCAGTAATGCCTCCCACGACAACAAGAAGACACGCATCGTGCCCCGCCACATCCAGCTCACCGTCTTCAACGACGAGGAGCTCAGCAAATTGCTAGGCCACGTTACCATCACCAATGGCGGCGTGTTGCCCAACATCCATTCCGTCTTACTCCCTTGCTGTTGTGTTTTAGCAACCAACCCATAGGTGTTTCAGCAGACGAAACCCCTTGAAGATCAAAACTGTAAGTTCCAGAGTTGCAGATATGGCCGACTTCCTCCACACTCCCTACTAGTGTGGTTTAGGAGAGGACCCTCTCTTCAGGCATCATTGTATTTGAAAAGTATTTAATTACTATTTTTTTTGTCAAGATGCCTTTGAAAGATAATGACTTAAGCTTCAAGTTCTCTGGAACTTTATTTCATACATGGCAAACTAGGATCAAGTTGGTCCTCATGAAGAAAAGTTTATGGAATATTGCAAATGGAAAGGAGAAGAAGCCTCGAGATCCTACTCAAGCCACTGCATGGGAAGTTCGCGACGACAAAGCACAAGCCATAATCAAGCTAGAGTTGGATGATACCTACATCCATCATGTGGATGAATGCAACAATGCCAAGGACACCTGGGATGTTCTGAATACTCTCTTTGGATCCAAGTCAAAGAGTTCCAAGTTTGGACTTCTAGTTGAGTTTTTCCGTCTTGAAATGAAGCCTCAAACCTCACTTGCTTCTCATTTGAATTACATGAAAAGTCTCCTAACTCAACTTGCCGGTATTGATTTACGCATTGATGAAGATATCTCAATTGGTGTATTACTTAAATCCCTTCCTAGTCCTGAATATGACAATGTTGTAACAACCCTCACCAATATGCCGGATCCACGGCTAGTGGAAATAGAAGCTTCTTTGCTTGAGGAGGAGAAGAAAAATAAATTCAAGCAAGAATCTCCACCTGCTACTACAAGATCATCTACAAGAGAGGAAGTACTTTACCACAGGGGATTTTCTGGCAAAGGGAAATACAAGTACAATGACACCATCATTTGTGATTTTTGCCACAAGCCAGGCCACAAAGAAAGGGACTGTTTTTCGAGGAAGAAAGCACAAAGAGCCTATCTCATGAGCATCACCGACAAAGAAGAGCATGATGAAGAAGAAGACCAAGAGCATCAAGAGGAAGAACACAAGAATCTCAGCATGGAAGTGAAGAAGAAGGGGGCCTCTAAAACTCCTTCAACTTCGTTTGATGACCGTTTATTTTGAATAAAGATGTAACCCCGGCACATTAACCTTGTCTTGATATTGTATACCAATTCCAAAGGTAAACTCATTATAAGTCATGGCTAAACCTCTGACCCAAGTCACCTACACCTTCCACACCACTGAGAAACCACGTCCCTGCGTTGGTCATGGATGACCAAGTCACGTCATGCCTAAACTATTGTACATCTTGAGTTTGAGAGGGGGTGTTGGTAAATCAAACTCAAGAAGACTAAATGTAAAGGGGGATAGCATCAGTTCACATGGTGAACATAGTACTAGATGTGTGCTTAAGAGTGTGAGTGACCTAATCTATGATGTAAGGCATTATGCCCATGTGTGTGTAGGTTAGAATCTAGGAGAGAATTATGGAGAAATTAGAGGAGAGAATCATGGAGTCATCGATGATGTTTCTCTCTATATATTATGACTCTCTCTTTGAATAATTTAATTCATTTTTGTGTGCCTTCCATTGCTTCCGTTGTCTCATTTTTCAAGAATTCTCACCTTTCAAGAACATCCCATACCATGGCCTCTCAAAGAGGATCTCTCACGTGCCCTTCTTAAACTTGAGTAAAATGCTTGGACCTATTCAGCATTTCTTTCAAACAAGTCACCCTACATATTGATCTTTTCAGTAATCATGAGACAAACTAGCTCATCAAAATCTGGAAATGGCTTCCATACCTATACAGAAGTAACAAATGATTTTCATGCCTTCTCATTATTAAGGCCACTCAAAGTGGGTGAAACCAAATCATCATCATCGGGCATTGCATTAATCGTTGCTAAAGCATCTACAATGCTCCTCACCTTCAAAACATACTCATTGATAGACATTTTTCCTTTCGTCAAGGTATTCAACTCTTGCTTGAGTTGAATCTTTTCGTCAAGGTATTCAACTCTTGCTTGAGTTGAATCTTCCGTGCCTTTGTATTTACTGAAAGGATGTTCTCAAAAATTGTCCAAGTTGCATATGAAGTTTCTACATTCTTGATATGTCCCATCATAGTATTATCAATGACTATAGATAGCCAATACATCACTTTTTGTCTTTTGCATTCCATTCTTTCCACACCTTTAATTAATCTGCAGTCGGAGGGATATAGCTCTGGCTCCTCTTCTTCACCTGAAACAAACTCATAAAGGCCCTTTCCAATGAGAAAGTTCATCACATGAAACTTCCATGAAGGGTAGTTATTCTTATCGAGCTTCTCAATAATAGGGTTTCCACTGTTCTCTACCACTATCACAAAAAAGGATACAACACACCAAGCTAGTCTTCTGCAATCTTTCACAACAAGTGCACAACAATACACCAAGTAACCTTTTTCACTAATTGCTCAATAGTACATGTAATATGCAACCTGTTTGTAAATAAACCTTATGTTTGCTTCCTGGCAAACACCTCAAAAATTACAGATTCAAAATCTATAATGCGTACACCCACTTTTGGTCAATACAACCGAAATCACAGTATACACTGAAACTGGTATCCGCAACCCTATGGCTCTAAAATGAGGCATGAAACGGCCTCAGATGCCCAAAAAAACTGCGGAAAAGTACTAAATGGCCTATCTATAGGATACACGTTGCTCTACTCACACACTAAATCTCACAGCAATCTAAGATTTTCACTCTACCCTGCTTCCAATGCCTCCACATGCACTATCCAAGAGAAAGAGTGAAAGAATGGGAGAGCTTCTTACCCGATGCTTGCTTGCTCAAACCTTGCTTCTTTTCCTTCACTTCAGTCTTCAAAATCAGCCTCTCTCAGTGGCACCACTCTGATACCATGTCAAGAATTGCATGGTAGGGGGGACTTGCTTGAGCTGTTGCACCAAACACACACTTATATATAAGAGGAAGCTCACTCAAGAACACAAGAAGAGATATGGAGGCCAAAATGTTTTCTTGCTTATTTCTTCTTCTTCCACACATAATACAATGTACAAAAAGTATAGATAAGATCCAACATAAAGGAAAGTGGCCTACTCAGTCAAACTGTGCATAGCAAACTCCATTAATCGACTGGCACTATATCTTTGTCAGTTGTAGGTAGGTGTAACAAACTAAATATAATAAGTGATAAATCAATGGCCATGTGAGTATCATAATGACCACCAACGTGCTAAGTGTAGACATGCAAACCCATCTAGCTAGGTGGTCCATCATCAATGTCTGCACGTGTTGAGCTTGCCATCTCAACACACACTACTACAGGCGGCGGGCACCCATCACTGTCCCTTCATTCTTTATTCTTTCAGTGACATTTGAATAAGGGGAAGGATGGTCACACATTGTGACTATTGGAGATCCCACATTTGGAGTCTCTCTCTCTCTCTCTCTCTCTCTCTCTCTCTCTCTCTCTCTCTCTCTCTCTCTCTCTCTCTCTCTCTCTCTCTCTCTCTCTCTCTCTCTCTCTCTCTCTCTCTCTCTCTCTCTCTCTCTCTCTCTCTCTCTCTCTCTCTCTCTCTCTCTCTCTCTCTCTCTCTCTCTCTCTCTCTCTCTCTCTCTTCTGCTCCTTCCACCATAGCCTTTGCTCCCACTCATGCTTCCACTTCAGGTCTTACCTCCCTTCATGAAGTATCAAGTATCAAAAGTAATTAGCAAATCAACTAGAAGAGAGGGTTAAAGGAAGGTAAAACAAAAATGCCTCATGATGGACTACTGGTGTTAGTTATACCCATGAAAGTAGTCCCAAACTCTCAAAGGGATACTTTCATGATGCATGAAGGTAACTTCTCCATATGAAAGAATAATTGAGAGGGTTACCAATAAAAGCATCAAAATAAGGCGTAATATCAAGGAAAATCTCATGGCATAGAACATAGTATTGAATTTATAGGTATGTTAGGCACAAAATAGGACCATAAACAAGATAAGGAAGTGTTGGTTGAAGCACGTCCATATCCAAGGTAAATATCTATACCCACAAATAGTAATGAGGCAATGAATTCAATTACTATATAGGCAAACATGACTAGAGCATATTGTGCACTCAACACCATGTGAACCGGTGGTAAAA
This sequence comes from Lygodium microphyllum, assembly GCF_053477565.2. NCBI lineage: Eukaryota > Viridiplantae > Streptophyta > Polypodiopsida > Schizaeales > Lygodiaceae > Lygodium > Lygodium microphyllum. The sequence continues at coordinate 24,016,281 of NC_141162.1, read as the reverse complement.
CGTTACCCCTATATACACAATCATGTAAGTCTATAATATAACCTACAAAATGAATAACTATTGCAAATTAACAATCAGTCATAACTACATGGACATGGTGACCAAAAACTAGCACTATGATAACATATGGCATATGCACAACCATGAGTGTGTAATAAAATCAACATATGGCATATGCACAACCATGAGTGTGTAATAAAATCAACATAATGATTAGCTATTTGCACTATGATAACATATGGCATATGCACAACCATGAGTGTGTAATAAAATCAACATAATGATTAGCTATTTGTAATTAAAAATAGTGACCACAATAGCATATGGGCGCAATCCAATGTGGACTATCCATAGTGCAATGTTTGGTAGCAATTAAAGTGCTACAGGTCATAGTCAACCGCATAGTAATGAATCAATGCCTTAAGATTACCATAGTGTAGATTAATCACCATTATTAAGCCAAATTTAGCATAGCACATGAACAAAATTTGAGCCTTAAAAAAGGCATGGGTGAATTAAGAGGTCATACAAACTACAAAAAGAACAGTGAATGATTAAATAATCAGTGTATGTCAACAATGATAGCCACCATCATGTATGTATTACGACCATATGGCCATCAATGTACATATAGAGAGAAGCTATAGATAGCTCAAAGTGGTCTAGCCACCAGTCGTGTGTAGAGAGAGAGAGAGAGAGAGAGAGAGAGAGAAGAAGACCATCAGATCTTGAGATGTTCAACATTGGTTTAGACATAGCCCACAATTGAAAAAGGATTTTAAAAGACCCTTTAAATAGGTCAAGAGGCAAACCCTAGAATCTAGGGTTTGAATAAAATAAGGTTGAGTTCCCACAATTAAGGGTAAGTGGAAGATGTTTCTTGTAGGCACAATGCTTCCACCATCTAAAAATACTTCTCATTGTGTGTGCAAGATATTAAGTATTTTGATTATCTCATGAAAACATCCACACAATAATTGTAGAACCCTTTGCATAATGTCATGTAAAGGGCCAAACAGATAGTGGAACCCAAGGGGCCACACATTTGGTGATGTCCCTAGGATAACCACCCCCAACACTAGAGGAAAGCTCAATGAGTTAGTGTATATCAAGCTTAAGAAGAGGATGTATGGAAAGAATTATAGATTGTACCAATCTTCATAGTCTATCCTTTTCAAAGCCATTATCAGCAAACCTTTGTTCCATGCTCCAAATGTGTTTGTAAGCATTGTATGCACAGTTATTAGAATAAAGTATGGGCACAACCTATGATATAATAATCTTATGCGCCCAAGAAGATGGTCTATTTCCACAATGATGAGTATATCGTGTGCAATCAAAAGGAATATTATGTCTAACAATAAAGGGATACCAAGGTAGATTGTGAAAGGTGAGTGACTCATCTGTTTGAAAAAATGATTGGATTAGAAACATTGATGAGAGGAGAGTGTCATTATAGAATCTGGAAGTATGAGTAAAATGTTTAAGGATATCAAAGCATTGTAAAGTATTAGAAACATTGATCTGGAGAATGTCCTCATAGAATTTGGAAGTATGAGTAAAACTTTTAAGGATATCAAAGAATTGCAATGAACCTAAATTCTTACAAAATTTATACTCGAAAAAGAAAAGATATAAATCACACCACAAGGGCGAGCATCTAAAACCCATTGGAATACAACAACATTGCCTTTTAGTAGTTCCAAGTGTGATAAAATTATTATTAATAATGCACTCATTAAGGGAAAGGCATCATAATTATTATGGTTAGGTAGTGTCCAAGATGCCTTATTACTTTTACAATCAATAAATATGGCATTAGTATTCATGTAGGAGAAAGCTATAGAGATGACATTACCAAATACTTCAATGAGCATGTTGTCTCCATGGTGTAGTATATTCTCATCATAACACTTAGATATATCAGTTCAAAAATAGCTAAAAATAGAATCTAGAAGGTTGATAAAGGTTTCTTGCCCAAAATCAACAAGACAATAAGGTTGTATCTTTATTCGAGCAAAGGAACACTTGTTTATTAGGTTGTTGAAATATCATTTATACTGTCTTTACATATATATAGAATAGAGCTCAAATTGATGGTATAATTAGAGTAGAGACAAAAAATAGTATTATTGAGCCATCAAAAATCTTTTTTTTGTGCTTTGAATGTACCCATTAGATATGGTAAACAATGAGTGTTAGGCATAGTTAAAAAACTCTTCGCAAGATACTGAACTATACTAGCAAGAGCCAGTATATCCACATTCACATCCTCAAAATCCTTACAATTAAATATTTCCATAGCAAGCTCTTGAATATATTTTTTGCAGAAAAATGAGGGGTTGTTTGCAAGTTTATCAATACCCATAATACATATATCTCTACAAAGTTCTTTTAAATCATGCCCCTATTCCTCAAGCTTAGTAAATTCAAAAGTCATGGAACTAAAAATGTTATTCACATAATTATCAAAAAGTGGTAATAAACCATGCTCATTAATATTGAAAATATGACAAAAAATATTGACCAATCCCTCCTTGGCTTCATTAGTGTCAAAGGTTTAGCAAGGATATGATTGAGACTCTTAGCAACAAATTCTTGTGGGAATACTATGGATAATATCAAGGTTAGTGATACCAACATGCCTTGATTTTAGAGCATAGAAGGTACTAGAGTACCTATGGGAGTAGCATTGCATATTATTAGAGGTAAAAATATCTTTAGTTTATACACCAATGCCTTAAGTCACAATAGAAAGCGCCATTCAAAAACAACATTTTGCAGTGGAGAGGGATGGGATGACCAACCAAAAAGAAGAATTCTTTGTAGCATTTTCTAGGAGAAATTTCATCTAGGAAATCATTGACATAATTAATATGGATGTGTCTCGGTTTAGGTTTATGCGCTACAAGTTGAACATGACCATGTTATTGCTAAATAATATCCTGCATGAATTCATCAAAGAGTAGCTTTTTAACCATAGAGCCACACTCTTCTATAGCAACATCTTTCCTTTTGGGGTTGCTAGAAACAATTGTATTAGATGCTTGTGAGAAATGTGTTGTAGAAGAATGACTCCCAAAGTGTATAGCTCGATAATGTGCTTAAGGGTGCCTACTAGCCCTAGTAATAGAACCAAAACTTGGATTGGATTGTGTGATATTAGCAACATTTGCTTTATGTTGATTGAAGCATCTTTCGATAAATTTGACTCTATCTCCCTTTTTGTAACCAAGGATATTTATCCCTTCTTTTTTTTCTTATAAGATTCCTTGCAATAGTGAGGACCAATTCCCTATAGTAAGAAAATACTAGTGATGCCTTTACCACTTCATGCGCCTCATTAGAAAGCCATTCGAAGAAGAGAAGCATCAAGGGCCATAGTGATTTAGCTAGAAATATCACATCAACATTGTTACCCATAGTGAATGATCAAACCATAAGATTGAGTCATTTTTGCATTCATTAAGATGCATGACTAGATCACAACAACACTTTAGAGAGGCGCTCAGGTAGTTGAAAAATCTATACAAAATCTTTAAATCATGTTTATTTTGACTTGCTTTAGTAGACTTATTAGAAATACATATCCCATATAGGGAAGGACATTTGTTATATTCAAAGAGAGCCATCATTATAGGACCATTAAGTAATGTGGTCTTGGATAGTGAGTAAATACTGTCAAGAGCCAATCTTGGATAGTGAGTAAATATCATTAAGAGCCAATCTTGGATAGTGAGTAAATATCATTAAGAGCCAATCTAGAAATTTCCATTTCAATAGCAATCACATCAATTTCACCAAGTAGAAGAACCCATAGCTTAAAGGGGTATGGGTGCAGTAAGGGTGAAAATCGTGCATGCCCAAGGTTAGTGATCTATGATTATTTGCTGACTTAAGAAAATATCATTTTCAGCGAACATGTTGTGTTTACTTATAACAATAATAAGCTTTTAGTATCAAGATTGCAAGTAAGGCTAGCCATTTCCTTTTCAATGAGTAAACAATGGAAATTTGGGGGAAAAAATACATGTTAATAGCCCTTAAATAAAGATTGAAAGGGGAGGCAAAGGGTCTACATAGCCAAGAGAGGGCAAGTCGATGTACCTCTGTCTGCGTGTGTGTGTGTGCGTGCGTGCGTGCGCGCGCACGCGTGCATGCGTGAGAGAGAGAGAGAGAGAGAGAGAGAGAGAGAGAGAGAGAGAGAGAGAGAGATCTTCCACATGTATGCATGTGTGTGTGTGTGTGTGTGTGTGTGTGTGTGTGTGTGTGTGTGACATAAGGGTAAAAAAGTAACAAAAAATTGTTTTGGTGATATGTATGTGTAGAGGAATCTCAAGTAGTAAGTGCGTGTGTGTGTGTGTGTGTGTGTGTGTGTGTGTGTGTGTGTGTGTGTGTGTGTGTGTGTGTGTGTGTGTGTGTGTGTGTGCACGTGCGTGTGCGTGCGTGCGCGCACGCGCACGCGTGCACTCAAAATGATTCAATCAAGTAGCTAAGGTATTATGGAGTGCTTTTGAATAATGTTAGCTAGCTTATCTTACCTTAAAAGAGTGAAAACATATGAAACATTTTCTTAGGACAATGGCATATACTCTTCCTCAAAGTTATAGGATTATGCTAAAGGTATGCACAACTTTACATTACAAGGGTGCTTAACACGTGTTTTCTTAGGATAATATCATCTCATACTTAGGATGGGCTTGTTACATTAATAAACAAGTAAAAAAGATCACCAACAAAGAAGCTAGAAGAACTTCTCCTATTTAGATAAGGCAGTAAGAGAAATTGTTTTAATACCGACTTAATAAGATAATATTTTAAAAAGCTCATCCAATCTCAAAACATAATGGATTAGGCTCCCAAGTTTCAAATAATGCCATTGTAATCTTAGCTACTTAGTTATTAATGAAACATTGGTTTACTTATAGTAGCACTATAGGTTTAGGCTACGAAACCAAATCATGTGTCTAGTTTTTTCTTTAAAAGAATATATGTACCTACCGAAATTACATTAATCAATGGATCAATACCCCATCTTTACAAACTTATTGATAAAAGAGGACTATCAATGTCAACCTGGGGCAATTACCAGGATGCATGCATTGCAATATTCAACATCCAAGGCTTGCTAATGATAAAAGGCTAGCGTGGCTACTACGATCACTTTCGGCGTGTTATTGCTTGTTATCATATGTTCATCATGATCTACTTTCATCTGCACATGGATTCTCGAAGCCTACTTCCCATGTGTATGGATGTATCCATCAGCCCCCCACCAAAGTTTATAGATCGCATTGCACAATGTGCAATGCAAGCTACACTACTACAAGCCTAGGTTTGTTGAGTGAGCAAGCTCCACTACTATGAGCAAGAGGCCTATTGCCAAGCGGCAACCTATATGTGTACCCTTAGTTACAAGGCGGTGAAAAATTATAGCCTACATCAATGCTCTACAATGGTATCTCTATTACCAATATTCTTGCCACCAATTATGGGCATGTCGGCAATGTGATTTTGATATGTATGGTATGCCAAAAGTTTTAGTGAAAATAAGGCCAAGTGGGGATAGGCAAGAGAGTATCTAGAAGAGATATCAATGATGTATCTATGTGTACGTGTGTCTATGGAAAGGCAACCACAATCATGGTGACCTTAGTATTGACTAGCTCTCATAGAAAGGAGTGTACTAGGTTTCTCCAAGTAGTGTATGGAGAAGAGGCATAAGTGCTCTTCACAAAAAAGAAAAAGAAAAAAGAGAGAGAACATCATTGCATGTACAAGTATAGATATAATATAACTATTTATTTTGAGTGAAAACTAGCCCAAGCAAAGTCATATATGTATGGATATAAAGGAGGAGCCAAAACAAGTATTAACTCTATGTGTGTGCGTGTGCGTGTGCGTGTGTGTGTGTGTGTGTGTGTGCGTGCGTGCGTGCGTGGGTGTGTGTGTGTGTGTGTGTGTGTGTGTGTGTGTGTGTGTGTGTGTGCGCGCGCGCGCGCATATCCACCCATTGAGAATGAGGGTGAGGCCAGGTTGGCACCCTCTTGTGAGGCACAAGATGCCTTTGATGAAGAAGTAAATAAAGAAATAGAGTTAGAAAATGAGAAGGGAAGGGCGAAAGTACCTGGGGCAGGCCATCCGCTACATGGAGCCAACCCTCCTACTTTAGATGATGATATAGGTGACGGAAAAGAAACAAGAGAAGAGTTAGAAGAGAAGAAAGAAGAAAAGGGAAAGGATGAGCTCATCCCAAATCTTGGAACACTTCTACCCCAGCAACCCAAAGAAGCCAAAGGAAGAAGATAGGCTAGAACAAGGAGAGCAAGAAAAGATAGATCCCATCCCAACCAACTTGGATCAAAGTAGGAACCAAGTGCAATTCAGCAATGGAGTCATTGGTTGTGCCTTTGAGCCCGAAGAGGCAAACCCTTATGAGCTTGGACAAAATGAGTCGGAGGATAAAGCCTCAAAGAAGGGAGAGCATGACGGAGTGCTCGCAATATGGTCCAATCAAGGTAATTTAATACCATGGGAGGGTAACCTTACTAGTTGAGCCTTAGAAAACTCTCCAACTCACTCTTAAGGTGAATGTCTTTGGACTATGGAACCCATTGGGACCATACTCAATGCTGACAAAGATTGAGATCTCGGCATTCAAGCCGCAAGTAGTGTAAGGAGTTGTCATCCTAATCCTATGGATCCATGACACACCAAGTACAACATATATGGGCATCACCCCAAGAACTTCAAGGATACCTCTACTTTCGCAAATAAAATTCGGTCTTAGTGTGATGACTTAGTCCATTCCCCTCCAAGAACCTCAACTCCAAATGAGGCTAAGAAGAGCCAAAGCGGTGCCATGCACCAAGACCGCACCTTCCATGCAAGAAGACAAGCCAAACCAACCGGTATGTCTAAGTTCAAGCAAGCAAGACAAATCCGGCAAGGAGGTCAAGGAAAGCAGCCAAAGTTCTTGACTTGGCAATGAGAGCAAAGCATCACGGCAAACGAACCAAGAGACCCAAGTCCCCAAGGCCCAAGGCGACAACACAAAGAAAGGGAGAAAGGGCATAAGGAGCAATGCAATTGACCACCTCCCTTGAGGCGTGGCACAACATGGCAACAACTGCACCACCACACCTTGACCCCAACAATGCAACAACCTAGGATCGTGCCTACAAAGCTTGGCATGCAAAGCCATAAGTGCCAAGTCACCCCAAGTTAGGACTATGAAGCCTATACTTCTCATCTTGACTCATTACACGTAAATGTGTGTGCACTTAGATATCACTATTGTGAATCGGACTATGTAACAAATCTAGATAAAAATAACTTTATTAAAACATAAAAAAAAATTAATAGCTTAACCAATTCAAAAAGGGGAGGGGAAAAAAACATATGATAGTGTCCAACCTCCCCCATGACAAAACCAATGGTTTGCAATCCTCTACTAAGGAATATCTATTTACATAGCTTTTACATTCAAATCTATATCTAATTGCAAAAAAATGTAAATGTTCTATCTTTGTAGAGAGCTTTGTATTCTAAATTATGATGTTTTGACACCATTGCATCCAAAATGTGCTAAAACCCCCATAATGTCTCCAAAAGCTCTAAATTTCTATTCCAAAGGATAAGAGAGAAATAACCCTATTCTCTTGTTTATGGGCAATCATGTTACTTTTATATTTTAAAAATCCAGTTAAACTTTCTTAAAATGGACATCTAAAATATAGCAAAACATTTCATCCAAAATGCTTATTTTGATAAAAACATATCTTAAATCAAATACTCTAGTATTATTTATATTAAAAAGATTAGATCAAATAAACTAATAGTACTAAATACCAATGATTTAATTAGAATTGCCACTAAATAAGCTTAAAGAGTAATTTGAATAATACATATCATATACATTTATTATAATATCATGTTGAGATGCTATTGTATACTACACTTACTATATAGATTCACCTAAAAATCATTTATACTTAATAACTCTTCAATAATACTAATTCAACTAATTCTACCTAATGCTATGCTAGCACTACAACACCAAACACATTAGTCTCCTACCATCTATTTATCAAGCACAATGTAACTAGTGTTACACACACAATGCTTATATGTTACATCATGATTAACCAATAAATATATAATGATAATATATATTAAAATAAATATAAAATTACTTTATTTACATAGCAATTTTCATAATATTTTGTAAGGTTTAAAAAAGCAAATTTTTCTTGGTTAATAAAACTACACGTGTAACCAACTATGTACTAGTGCTACCTCATGCAATAAATATACACTATCAACAAGAAAAATCCAAATATTTACATTTGTGTCCGCGTGCAAGTGCATGTACATATATATATATACATGTGTGTGTGTGTGTGTGTGTGTGTGTGTGTGTGTGTGTGTGTGTGTGTGTGTGTTCACTCAAAACAGTTCCACATTTTGCCATCCTTGCATTATCAACACATGTAGAACTACTAAAAAACCCACCAAACATCTCTTAGTCAAATTTAATTTTTAAGTCTATAAGATGTCAAAATTAAGAGAAAAATGTTCACTTGTTCTCAAGCTCAAGTCTCGTGCTTATATTACCAACACACAATTGAATGCCCTTGTGCATATATACATGTTAAGGGATTTTATTACTACACTTACCTCTAGAATTATGGTGCTATTGAGCTCCAATATCCTTTTTTTCCCATCTCTAAACAAAGAGACTACTTGTCTTCACCCTAAACCCTATGCGAGTGCTTGGCTGCATTAGAGTCTATTCACTGAAAACCACTTAACACCACCCCATAGCAAAATATTGTAGATGTTGTTCCCTCTTACAGATCTAAAAACCACCCCCAAAAACTAAAATGCTAAAATTTGGAGCATGTTGGAAAATAACTCTAGAAAGTAAATAAAGAGCCCAAATCACCCAAATGTAAATACGGGGAGGTGTGCTCATAAGGACAAGGTATACCCCTTATATCACGTTGATTTCTTAGGAGTCTGCAGTGGAGGGAAACACCCCCCCTCAATTGAAAACAAACAAGTTTAGACTAAAGAACTTACACCTCTACTGTGTCTCCCTCAATAAAGTTTTGGACTAACTTACCTCCACTCCTATGTTATTCTCAATAAATAAGCTCAAGACAATAACTTAACCTTCCCTCTTACTGTCTCTCAATATTTGCATAAAACCTTGGCAATGGATGGTTTTAAAATACAGAAGGCAATACGTAAACACGGTTGAGATGACAATAGCACATAAGAGCACTTCTAGATTGGGTTGTGTAGCAAGGGCAAAAGATGGGAGAGTAAACCAAGCAAACTAGCTCAAGACATACCAAAGTCCATAAAACCTAGAGGTTGAAACAGCTTCCAATACAAACACAAAAAAGTGTTGGGATATAAAGGCCCGGTAACCTCCGTGTATATAGTACACGCACATTGTACGTGTGAACGCACCCTTTACGTGCCTAAGTATAAATACATTTTATTCTTTGTGTACCAACACATTTTGTTGGTACACTCTTATCTTCTCGTACTTTCATTATGCTCACACTCTCTCCAGCCGTCGTACTCATACGCTCCTGTTTGAACTCAAACTCTCTAAGCTGTGGCCTTCCAGTCCAACAACTGGTATCAGAGCTTACGGTACAAGATCATCAAGTCGTGCAGGTGCTCACGACAAGCGTGTAATGGGCTAGAGTTCGTGTCCAGCTCGACTGGAGTTTGTGAGCAGAATGGAGTCGGGCGACCACGCTGCTTAGTAGGCATGACCAGTTTGCACCAGGCATACATGGCATAACGTGCGGCAGGTCGACAGTAGGTCAACAAACCCCTTCCACAAGTCCAACAACAGGCGGCATCTCGACGGGCAGTACGTGACACATCAATCAGACGTGACTCAGCGGGCAGTTTTGGCAGGCAGACACAACGCGACGGGGGTCAACGGACCCCCCCCCCTCCCCCGGTTAGTTCCTTCGTGTTTTTTTTTTTCAAAACAAATCAAATTTTCTCTAATCCCCTCATTAGCCTTGGCGAGTGTTCACACACCAGAGGCACGGCTTCGAAATCTGTGCAAATCGGGCCACAAAAGTCGGGGCTTTTCTCAAATTTGGCATCATTCATGCCTGTCAGTGACTCTTGAGTCAGAAATTTCAGACATCGCGTGCGATGACCTCAATTAAATTGGGGATTTTGCAAATTTTGTCAAAATTTTGCCTTTCTTGGGTAAAATTTCCTAACATTGGATCCCAGAAAATTGGGGCTTTTCATATATTGGCAAAGCTTTACTCAGCTGGGTCACATTGGCTAACATTCATGCAATTTTGGACTTGAAATTTTGGGGATTTGCGCAGAATTTGGTAAATTTTTGCATTTTTGCCCGTGCAGTGGCTGGTTAATGTATAAACAGCAGAGATTTATTTCTGGTTGAGGAAAAACAGCAGGGTATTTTGCTGGTTCAGCTTGTGCTTCCGCAGATTAGTGCATTTACTCTTGTGTTCGTGATAAAATGGCTGCAACTTCTTCCAGTTCAAACATCAAGAGTTTGATGGAGATTAAACGGTTTGATGGTCATGGATTTGAACTTTGGAAAGACCGTATGCAAGGCATTTTGTTCCTGAAGGATTGTGAGGATGCTTTGCAGAAAGATAAACTCGCACTAATGTCTGATGCAGATTGGGCCAGAGTGAATAAAAAGGTTGTGGCTTACATAAAGATGGGTGTCACTGATGACATTCTGACAAACATTAAGGGCTTAGATACATGTTATGCAATATGGGAGAAGCTAAAAACTACTTATGAGATCACCACACATATTAATCAGGTGCATTTAATGCACAAGTTGGTGAATATGCGACTGGATGAGTCAAAGCTTGCAGCTGAGCACTTGAGTTTATTTACAAGGATTCTAAATCAGCTCAAAGATGCAAACTTGGACTTTGGTGATAAGTTGAGGGCGATCTTTTTTATCATGACACTGCCGGACTCGTGGAAAACCTTGGTGGTTTCACTCAGCAATAACCCCAATCTCTCATATGATGGGGTGAGGGGTTCTATCTTGAATGAGAAAATTAGACGTATGTCTAGTGGAGAAGGCAGCAACTCAGCTTATAATGTAAGAGGCAAGGCTGAAAAGAAAAATGCATATGCAAGGCAAAGAAACAAGAGCAAGAGTAAATGAAAGGATAAGAGTGACATCACTTGCTATCATTGTGGTCAGAAGGGCCACAAGAAACATGACTGCAGGCACTACAAGAAGGAACCAAAGAGAGAAGAATGCAGGAGATAAAAAGAAGAAGAAAGAAAAGACAGATGCATTGGAGACATCCAAAGGCAAAGAAAAGGCCAATGTGGCCTCCAGTGTGGTCGTAGAGGAGCTTTCAGATATAGAGGCTGATGTATTATGTGCAGTTGATTATGATGCACTTGTATGTCACATGCAGGATATGCAAATTACCAAGGCTGATGTGATTGATGCACTCTTGTCACTTGATGATGGTGTCACTCAGACTTGAATTGTAGACTCTGGTGCCTCTTTCCATGTAACTCCTTGCTTGGAGTATTTTGCTATGTTTAATTCAAGCAGTTATGGAAAGGTGTACCTTGGAAATAACCATGCTTGCAGCATTGATGGGATTGGCACCGTACACTTGTCTTTGGACAATGGTCAATAACTTGTATTGAAAGATGTCAGATATGTGCCTGGCATTAAAAAGAGTTTATTATCTGTTGGTCAGCTTGACTTGCATGGCTACACCACACTGTTTGGTGGTGGTTTGTGGAAAATAAAAAAGGGTTCCATGCTGATTACAAAAGGAACCAAGAAGGGCACATTGTATTGTTTGCATTGTAAAGCCTTGAATTGCAAGTTTCTTGTAGTTGCTGAAATTTGCAACCACTTGGAGTTATGGCATAAGGGATTAGGCCATATGAGCCAGAAAGGACTTAATGTTCTTACCTCTCTGAAGAGGGTTGATGGAAAAGGCTCTAAACTTGATTTTTGTAATAAGTGTCAATTTGGAAAGCAAATAAAAGATTCGTTTTACTCTAGTATCTCTCGTAAGTCCAATGTCTTGGACTTAGTGCATTCTGATGTATGCAGTATGCCCATGAAATCATTGGATGGTGCTACATATTTTATCTCCTTTATTGATGATTGTTCCAAGAAGATTTGGGTGTACTTGCTGGAAAAGAAAAGTAAAGTATTTGTTGTTTTTAAAACTTTTCATGCATTTGTGACCACCCAGATAGATAGAAAGATGAAATGCTTGAGAACTGATAATGGGAGTGAGTTCACATTGATTGAATTTAAGTCATTTTGTGACTTACATGGTATTAAGAGGGAGCTTACAGCCCCTTTCAGTCCTCCTTCAAATGGGGTGGCTGAAAGATATAACATGACTTTATGTGAAAGAGTGCGGTGCATGCTGTCCACTGCCAAAATCCCTCATGCATTTTGGAGAGAGGCACTCAAAACCGCGGTTCACATTTGCAACCGCTCTCCAAATAGGACCTTAAATAATGGCATTCCTGAGGAGGTTTGGTCTAACAAATTGGCCTCATATGACCATCTACGTATATTTGGCTGTGATGCTTTTGTACATGTTCAGGATGAGCTGAGGAACAAACTTGACCCAAAATCCACCCAAGGCATTTTCATGGGCTATGGTGATGAGGGTGAATTTGGCTACAAAGTGTGGTTATCTCAGTCCAAGAAAATTATTTGCAGTCGTAATGTTGTGTTTAATGAGGCAAAATTGTTGAAAGGCTCTTTAACCTCTAATGAAGATCTAAAAAATGTGAAATTTCAGAGTTTATAGCCACCCATAACTTCAAAAAATGAGCCTCAAGGTGCTGTACCACAGGTTGAAACTGATGATTAGCCGATTACTTCTAAGCTAGATGATGATGGACAGCAAATAGAAGCACAAGGAGGTCATGGACAACAAGATAGACTTGTTGATTATGAAAATGCAAGTGCTGGAAATGAAAATGAAGGTGTTGTACAGCATGAACAGCATGCTGAAAATAATATACCTCCTGATGTAGATCCAATTCCTGACAATGTTGATCATTGGATACGCAGATCTACACGCGTAAAAAGGCAACCACATAGGTTTGACCCCTCTTTGCATTATATGATGCTTACAGATGAGGGTGAGCCTCTTACATACAAAGAGGCCAAGTCATGTGAGTTCAACAGTAAGTGGAAGCTAGCTATGCAGGAAGAGATTAAATCTCTATATGCAAATGATACTTGGAATCTTGTGTCATTACCAAAGTGAAGGAAGCCACTTCCAAACAAATGGGTATACAAAGTCAAGACAGTTAATGGGAAACCCAAGTACAAGGCAAGGCTTGTTGCCAAAGGTTATGCACAAAAGAAAGGAATTGACTTCCAAGAGGTCTTCTCACCTGTTGTGAAGATGACCACTTTACATGTGCTTTTTGCTCTTACTGTTGGTTTGGATTTAAAGCTGAATCAAATGGATGTAAAAACAGCTTTCTTGCATGGTGACATTGATGAGGAAATCTACATGAAACAACCCGAGGGCTTTGTAGTTCCTGGAAAAGAACGGATGGTGTGTAAGCTTAAACGCAGCCTGTATAGGCTAAAGCAAGCACCACGGCAATGGTACAAAAAGTTTGATACTTTTATACTATCTCATTACTTTACACGCAATCGTACGAATAATTGCTTGTACATGAAAAATGATATAGATGGTAGCCCCATGATACTTGTTTTATATGTGGATGATATGTTACTAGCTGGGAAAAGAAAGACTAGCTTGGATGCTCTCAAAAATCAGCTGAAATCAGCTTTCTACATGAAAGATTTGGGAAATGCAAAGCATATTTTGGACATGAGGATTCGTAGAGATAGAATGCAAAGATTGTTGTTTTTATCTCAAGAAAAGTACATTGGAAAGGTACTGGACAGGTTTAACATGGCTGAAGCTAAGCCTTTTGGGGTACCCTTACCTCCTTATCTCAAGCTTAGCAAAACCAACAACCCGAAAGATAACGTGGAAGCAAATGCTATAAAGGGAGTTCCTTATGCATCAGTCTGTGGCTCTCTTATGTATGCTATGGTTGCTACTCGCCCAGACATTACTCATGCAGTGGGAGTTGCTAGCGAGTTTATGTCAAATCTTGGCAAAGCACATTGGGAGATTGTCAAGTGCATTATTCGATACCTTAAGGATACACAAACAAAAAGTATTTGCTATGGGCAAGGTGCACTTAGTTTGCAAGGTTATTGTGATGCAAACATGGCAAGTGACTTGGACAGTCGTAGGTCCACCAACGGGTATGTCTTTACAGTTGCTGAAAGGATTGTTTCTTAGTGTTCCAGGTTGCAAAACATTGTTACACTAGAGGCTGTCAAGTGCATTCTTCGATACCTTAAGGATACACAAACAAAAAGTATTTGCTATGGACAGGGTGCACTTAGTTTGTAGGGTTATTGTGATGCAAACATGGCAGGTGACTTGAATACTCGTAGGTCCACCAATGGGTATGTCTTTACAGTAGCTGGTGGGACTGTTTCTTGGTGTTCCAGATTGCAAAACATTGTTGCACTGTGTACCACTGAAGCTGAATACATATCAACTATTGAAGCTTCCAAGGAAGCTATATGGTTGAGCAGACTTGCAAATTATCTCAGCATATCTATGGGTGCTGCAGTTTTGGGATGTGATAGCCAAAGTGCAATGTATCTAGCTAAGAATGCCATGTATCATTCACGCACAAAGCATATAGATATGCGATATCACTTCATCAAACAGATTCTGAAAGATGGTCAAATCACATTGACCAAGATTAAAACACAAGATAACCTTGAAAATGTTCTCACTAAAAGTCTAGGCAGAGCTCAACACAAGCATTGCATTCGACTAGTGGGAATTGGTTGGCTAGCGGTTCATATCGGACCTTTAAGAGGGAGGTGGTTAGGATATAAAGGCCTGGTAACCTCCATGTATATAGTACACACACATTGTACATGTGAACGCACCCTTTACGTGCCCTACGTATAAATACATTTTATTCTGTGTACCAACACATTTTGTTGGTACACTCTTATCTTCTCGTACTTTCACTTTGCTCACACTCACTCTCCAGCCGTCATACTCATACGCTCCTGTTCAAACTCAAACTCTCTAAGCTGTGGCCTTCCAGTCCAACAAAAAGTAGGCTGAAAATGTACGGAAATCAGAATAATACATGGACTTTCATATCAACACTTCTAAAGTACTGCTCGCATATTGAAGTCAAAATGCTGAGGAGCATTTACAAACTTGAGCTTCAAAAGGCCAATAACAAGTCTAGGGTGTGTCACAACAATGGGAGTCAGGTTCTGTAATTTAAGCAGCTTTAGCAATGAACCAGACCACATAATTTGACTTAAGCGCGTCACTGGAGAAGCTGAGAGAACAAAATTGGAAGGCAAAAACCACCAAATATTTAATCAAGAAAATGAAACCCATCTCCCTAAATGCGCCTATCATGAGAATGGCACACATAAACATCAAACACGTTATTAAAACAATAACGACTAGTTGACATATGTTACCATGGTCATAAGCAGCAGTCGTGTAGATTTGGGAAGAGAACAGTGCTTTCATAGAAGCACGAGTCATTTTGTTCCTAAGAACTTGTAAACCCTTTCGTTAGTAAACTTCTTAATCCATGCAAGCAAACAAGGGACCTGCTTCTGAAGTTGGCAATTAGACATGAATTGAGGCATGCACATCTTGAAGTGTCACAAGGCGTAAGGATGAGGCTCTTTCTCTTAAGAAACTAGTAGGTGAAAACCAAAAGGTCTGTCCTAGAACAGGGATTACAATGTGAACATAAGAATTCGTTGAAAATAAGCATACAGAGCACTGCTGAGTACTCCTTTTATCAAACTCCAGTGTGAAAAAGACCCATGTTACCTAGTCTCTCATCTGACTTAATAGATGAGATACAACTGCCAACCAGATTGCCCAAGACAACATTAGCCTGAACTTTTGGACGACACAAATGCATTATTTAAAAGAAGCATCTGGTAATGCCAAACACAATGAAATGATAGACATGGATAGCTTATCTTACCAAAAGTTTCGCTTAGCTTCAAAAGACGATATCCCTTATCAAAACTGTCTGTTCAAACAGAGTAGTAGCAATGAAGAACTCAATGATGTCTATCAAGCTTTTTACAGCAATGGAATGGTCAAAAATTCTTACAATTTCGGCCAAGGAACGTTTGAGACAGATGAAATGGGCACAGAAGTATACTCACCCCATTATTCAAGTATTGACCCTGGAAGAAAAAACCCCTTCCTTCCCTCATTTCTGGGGACTAATACAGCAGCACAGGCTTCCATTTTGGGTACTTATTACAAATCCGGAATGTGACTGTACCCATTCCCAACATGCATAATTTCATTCAGTGGATCAGCAGGGCATCTGGCTTACACTCAGCTTCTTTAAAAACGTAACCAATAAGTACGACGGCGGAACCAATTATAGTCTGGCAGATTCTGGGTTGGCCCCATGGTAGCAATAGCCAATTCCTGCAGTAACAGAAGTCAGTATTACCAAAAACACACAATACAGGTGGACTTTATTTTATAGCTAAATCACCTTGTCATAAATGAAACGGTCAGCAACCCTCTTGACTGTGGCTGCATCGACTGCATCTATTCTTGCAAACAATTCAGGAAGAGGTATTCTGCGCCCATATGTGAGCAACTGCTTGCACAAATAAACAATATCAATCACCCACGACACAAACCTCAAAACCCATGCAGCTCTACAAGATTCCACTTAACCTGACGCCCAATGTCTTCTGCAACTGCACTTGTACCATCCAAATGCAATAGTAAGCCCGCTTTTAACTGTGAAAACGAGCAGATGCATCAGGAAATAAGCACAGAAACTTTAAGACTTTCTGGAAAGGTAACAGGCCACCCAGGTTTGCAATTGCTTTCACTCAAACAATTTCGAGATGTGTGTGTGTGTATGTGTGTGTGTGTGTGTGTGTGTGTGTGTGTGTGTGAGAGAGAGAGAGAGTGCTCGTGCTATGCTCATGAGGCATGATTTATCAACATATTTAGATGATCTCTGGAATCTGGAAAAGGAAAATCTACCTTGAGCAGACGTAACTGGTTCAATGAGTGTTGAAACAGACAAATCGAAAGAATACACAAAAAATCTAGCCATGACTGGTTCAAGAAGAATTAGATCAAACTGCAAACCTTCCAAATGGTCAACACTGGAGGAGGGAAAGTGTAGTGCTTGAACTTCCAAATGCAACACACAAAAGAGAACAACCACATGCCTGGCATACTCATCATGAAACATGATTTAAAACACTGGACCTAACAAACAGTAACAACATCTTCCAATCCATTGTATGCGTGAATTGACACAGTAAAGTTGCTTCCTCAGCATAGTAAACATTAAAACAACACAACCAAGACAATAGTTGAGATAGATATTCACCACAGATCTGAAGAAGCTAACATGCAAACAAAATACATTAAGAATAATGAACAAGAAGACATTGCTCCCCCCCCCCCCCCCCCAAAAAAAAAAAACAAAAAGATCACCTGATTTCTAGCCCGAGCTACATCCTCTTCAGCTACTCTGTAAATCAGTCTTCCAATTTCATGCATGATAGCCCATGAGAGGTCATCCAGTGTGTCTGGCTGGAAACATCCGAAGAGTCAGATTCAATCAGATAATCATTCAATGACAAATTATTAAACCACCTTGAAACGAATAGAAAAATGAAAGACCACTCAAATACAACAATAAACTACTGATGTAATATCTATGCTCCTGACATTTTGAAGTGGTGGTAAAAGTTGGAGCATAAGGATCATATAATAATAATGCCAAAGCGCAAGGCAATGTCCAGTAGAGGTTCTACCTGTGCACTATGTACAGTATTTTTAAGTCCGAATATATGGTCGTGAAATGAGCCCAAGCCACATGCATTAAGCGTCTTAAAGGCCTCTTAACAATTTCAGTGTGTTTATAAAGAAGCTGCAGAAAAATATTCTGGCAGGAAAAAGATGGTAGCACTTCCTAATGAGAGCAATGGCAGCTGATGACATTCCCTAGCTGTGGGGGAGTCTCATGCCATAGAGGCTTTTCATCTGAAACACACCTGATAATAACCAGTCTGCCAGTCAAATGCTCATGCAAATGGTTAAACAAGTCATAAGGGGATGGCAACTTTAATTGTAACTTTACATGGTCAACACTAGTAATTGACACAATTTAGTCAGAAATTATCTCATGTAAATGGTTAATCAAGTCATCAACCCTAGAAAAAGAGACATGACCCATCTGTAATTACTGATTTGTCTTATAGAACAGCCTCGCTTATCCTACAAAAAGACTATGTTTATTCATCCTTCAACAAAACTACCTTTCTTATTATTCTTGAGTTAAAAGTGGTCTTTCATTTGAATAAGGGATAACTATGCACAAACGAAATATCCTCATCCAACGTTCTGCTTTATACTGTTTCAAGCCTTACATATAAGGTAAGTTGCCACAAAAAACCAAGAAAAAATAGTGGCATCATTCATCTGTTAATCTTGGACAATTGAGGGTACACCTCAAGGAAGCATCTTCAGCAATCAAGATACCAATCATGCTTACACTTGTGCTAGACCCTTGTTGGATGGGCTATTCACCACATCAATCTTCATATTAAGAGATTGAGTTCACAAAGGGAGGGCAAGCAGTTAAACCTTATTAACAACCTTGTAGCTGTTAACTAGCATGTTAGGCTGCCCAATGAGTGATGCAAAGTCACAATGGTGACAAATAAACACCTAAGTGATAACAGTGCCAAAAACTAGACTTTATTGTTGGCCATTGAGTTGAGCAACTTTTACAAGAAGGCCTTAGAACAGCTTATGTATACATAGCCTTATAGCAAGACATGGAAGTTGAAGCTCGTAAGAAAGACCAAGTGAAACCGGCCTTCCTTCCGTGGATGGGTGGTAAATCCATGATTACAACTTAATTACAGCAGCAAACAATAAATACAAATTTACCTACTGATCTTGGACAATGCACACCCAATTGGCCCCAAAATTGACGCCCCTTTCGATATTTCTTTAGCTTTATTGAAGAAGAAGTTGATTTACAATGAGATTCTCCCAATGCCCTTCACAATCCAAACTCCCCTTGCTATCCAAAGTGACTAACAAGTCTTCAATCTGATTTGCCCCTTGATTCAGGCACTTACTTAGCCTTCACCCACTTCATAGACAATGAAAATGCCCCAAATTCAATGGCCGACTAGTCCTCCAACTAAATTTAGCTGAATTTCACCTTTAGCCCTGAAAAATCCAAGTCTTGGAGCTTTCAATTTCTGGCATGATTCCCGATGCTACTACCAAACCCTAATTTCTACCGTAAATTAGGGTTTACAATAAAGAAATTTGCAATTTCTCAACCTCCAAGGGTCCAAATGCTGAGATCTTCGAAGCAAGGCATTTTTCCTCTTATTCAACATTTTACCAGCCTGTATGGGCAAGTTTGCTAAGTGGCAGCCTTCCCAAATGGTTTTTCCAACATTATCTATCATTAAATCTTAATTTTCAGCCTTTAATTACTGAAAATTAATCTAATAATTATTTTGGTCCCCAAAAAAATAATCTGACTGACCAATAATTAAATTGGTTGGGCATCTTCCACTCTCAAATCTCTTTGTGCCATCTTTGACCATTAGATCAGCATTAGGTACCATTAAACGCCACCTCTCTAGTGTCACCAACTGACACTTATGGCCAAATGAATGACCTAGGCCAACAATTGACACTAGATACCACCAAGTATCTATGCAACATAACTTATAGCAACTTTTATCTTTGACATCCCCTGATTTTCTCGAATCTAGGGCTCGTAAATTTACTCTAATCCCACTTGCATCTCACATGTGCAACACTCACTTAATCAGGTGATTAAAAATTAATCCACATATTAAGTGAGGTTTCCAAAATATATGTCCTCATGACACCAAGATTCTTCCACTAAAGACCTTAAGAAGGTTGTGTCAAAGGAGGGAGATCATACACATACAAACTTGCCACAAGGTCTAACTATAATGAAGGAATCGGACTGCTAATCATTCCCTAAATGGTATCTTTTCCCCCAACTGAAACTTGGCCATTCTCACCAACTAGTTGCCTTCATTGGAAGGCAACTCCATCCAACCACATTTCAAGAGCGTCAATGGTGATGCTAACAAGGGGAGCTAAGCCAAAGAAGATGGATGCAAGGGAGATGGACCTCAAGGATGATGAGTACTTCCTATTCATATATTCCCAAAAAATGTGTCAAGAGCACTTGGCTCTAATACTATGTGAAGCTCTAAGCTCTTCACATTATGCAAGGGCATGAGGCTTAAGAGATCAATTAGCAAAAGCAAGCTCAAACAAAACACGAAAGAATAATGGAATAAATAAACAAGTAAGGTGTAAACTAATGATGCTTAAGGAGTAGAGAAGTCATTTACTATGTAGCTAGAGCAAACGTGAAGGCTTGCTAGAGAGGCAAAAGCACACTTTTGCAAGCCTCTATCACTCAAGATTAAGTTTTCGAGAAATCTATGACACCATGAATTGGTAGGGATGAGCCTATCATACTCCAGCGAATCCCGAAAGGCCAATCAACACTAAGGTATCAAAGTTGCATGTAAAACCAACCTGATACCATAAACATGTGAACATATTCTACACCCGAGCATGATGGACATTGCATTGACAATGTTGGATGTTGACAAGACCTTGAAAATAGTGCATTTTCCAAGGTTACATGTGAAACTTTAATAATTGTTAAGGCTAATAGGAAATTTTAAAATCATGCCAAAGTTTGAACAGAGCAACTTAAATCTAAATTTCAATAATCTTTTTGGAACTTTGGGCAAGGCCACTATTATTTAACTAAAGAAAAAAAATGGTTGTTTATGCATGACTATTTGAAAAAAACTTGCCAATTTCCTCCATCTCTCTCATTCTCACATACAAAGCTTGTGACACCTACCTATGGCAGGTCTCATTTTTAAGTATTTGAAAATCAGATTGAGGATTTGAAGGCAATAGAAGGTCAAGGAAAGTAGTATCATGTGCATTCTTAGTAGCATCCTGATCAACAAGAGGCTAGCACTCCTTCTTAAGCATCATGTTGGCTAGTTAGAGCATAACAAGGTTAAATTTCTTCCTTCCTCTCTTTCCCACACAACATTCTTGTTGAATTCATGCTATATTGGACTGCATGTAGTATGGACCTACTTGGATGTGTGAGTACAAAACTTTTGGAATCAATCGCAATGCACCAACAGTGAAAGATTTAACACCAAGGCAATGTGATAGACAAGTGTGCAAGCTATGTGCAAGGATACGGCAAAAGGAACAAGGTACAATAAACTGAAAATTTCACCTTAATATTGAGTTACATTGAAAGTTTTGCCCAAGCTAGCTATGTGGTACAAGGATTGGACAAAAAGAACAAAGTGCAAGGTAAAACTTTCATTAAATTAAAAGAGTCACCTTAGAATTGAGTCACATTGAAAGTTTTGCCCAATAGGCAACTCATGTATGGCAATTAAGTCATTAAACAAGCCCTAAGCTTAAGTTTGGTCCAAAGAGCATCTCACTTATGTTAGACGATCAAGTAATTAATTAGCCCTTAATCAAACATGTGATCCAATTAAGAAATAGTTGGTTGGTTATTCATTTGGAAACTTGATCTCAGTTATTTGGGGCGCTCTCTCTCTCTCTCATGAGGATATGTATTTTTGAAACCTCACTTAACATGTAGATGAATTTTTAATCACGTGATTAAGTAAATGTTGCACATGTGTGGTGCAACTGGGGTTAAAGTAAATTTACGAACCCAGGACTCGAATAAATCACGGAATATCAAAGGCAAAAGTTGCTATAAGTTATGCCGCATAAGTACTTGGTAGTATCTGGTGCCAATTGTTGGCCTAGGTCATCCATTTGGCCATAAGTGTCAGTTGGTGACACTAGAGAAGTGGCACTTAATGGTACCTAACGCCAATTTGATAGTCAACGATGACACAGAGACACTCGAGAATGAAAGTTGCCTAGCCAATTTAATTATTGGCCAACCATATTATTTTTTAGAGCACCGAAATAATTATTAGATTCGTTTTCAATATTTTAAGGCTGAATATTAATATTTAATTATGAAAAATGCTGAAAAAACCATTCGGAAAGGTTGCCACTTGTGAAAAATGTCCATGTAAGACTGAAAAACGTCTTTAGAGACTGAAGAGAGGCATTTCTATAAATTCAGCCTGCAAGGGAGAGGGAGAGGCTACTGGTCTAATTTGCACCCATTCGAGGACCTTCTGAGGCAGCCAAGGGCAAAAGAAGATCAATCAACAGCAAGAGACAATATCTACAGGCTGTTGAGGCAAGTTAGCAGCAATAAATGACTGATTTTCTTCAGTTCTTTGCATGTACATGCTGTTGTGGTAGGGCAGCAACTGCACTTGACTAATTTTATGTCATTCTTCACGACAAAACTCTGAATTTTCTCTCTCTACAACTTTCCCTCTCATCTCCCAGTCATTTCACAGCCTTGCTTTGAAGATCTCAATATTTGGATCCTTGGAGGCTACGAAATTTCAGATTTCTCTGTTGTAAACCCTAATATGCAGCAGAAATTAGGGTTTAGCAGTAGCCTCGAGAATCGTACCAAAAATTGGAAGCTCCAAGACTTGGATTGAACAGGACTGAAGCTGTTTTTAACCTATTCAAGTGGAGGGACCAGCAAATAATTGAATTTGGGGCATTTTCCATCTCCATCAAAGCATGTGAAGGCTAATCGAGTGCCCGAATGAAAGGGCAAAACAGATTGAAGACTTGCTGGTCAATTTAGACCACAAGGGGAGTTGAAACACCGAAAGGAATTGGGAGAATCCCATTATAAATCAACTTTTTTTTTAATAAAGCTAAAGAAATACCGAAAGGGGCGCCAATTTTGGGGCCAATCGAGTGTGCACTCTCCAAGATCAGTAGGTAAATTTGTATTTTCAAATTTGCATTTATTGTTTGCTGCTGTAATTAAGTTGTAATCAGGGATTTACCACCCTATCCAAGGAGAAAGGCTGGTTTCACTCACTCTCTCTCTCTCTCTCTCTCTCTCTCTCTCTCTCTCTCATTTTCGAATAGCCTAAGTTTGGAGAGCTAAAGTAGCAAAAGGAGATGCATGCCTACTAGTTTATCGCAATGGCAGTAAGGGTGGTGTGTTTTTGCAACCATCCCAAGGTGCTAGACAACCGAGAATCAATTTCTTTCTTATATCTCTATCTCTATCTCTATCTCTCTCTCTCTCTCTCTGTGTGTGTGTGTGTGTGTGTGTGTGTGTGTGTGTGTGTGTGTGTGTGTGTGTGAAAGCTTTGTTTTACAACAAATCAAAATTAGGATTTATTGTTTAGTAGATCAATGGCTAGGGTTTGCAAAAATTGATCATTTTGGATATAGAATTGGTTGTTGAAGACATTACAACCAAAACCTCCAATTCTATCCCTGTTTTGGATTACCAAATCATTGAAAATTCAAGGTAAACTTTTGTCCAACCAAATCTGGAATAAATACATTATTCTAATACTTTATTCGTGGAGTTGTACTAGAGAGAAATAAATAGCCTAGTAATTTTATATTAACAAGTAAGAACTCTTAAAATTAGGCTATTTTAAAAACTGTAAAATCAGGCTATTTTTTCATTCCTTAACACAAGCCCACCTTTGCACAAGTCACTAGAGCTCAAACCAAGAAAACAAGATGAAAGCAATGGTGAGATGCGAGCTAGAAGCTACACACTACAAGAGGGTTGAGGAGAGCACACGAGTTTTGTGGATACAATGAAAGCTGATACCTCTATTCTTTATTATCTCCAATTATGTATGGCGGTACGATCTATACTTACACAAGGGATGCTCCCTTGGCTATTGGCCATTGGTCTTTACTCAAACAACCTTCCACTCAAGGGCCAATGCACCTTTTTGGAAATATAAGAACAAAGACACTATATTACCCGACGTCCATCAACACGCTGCAATGTGCAAAGCACTCAAAGGGTAAAACACTTCGTAAGAAAATCTACAAGATTATGATACATAGGAATCTTGACAACTCAATGCGTTTGTCCTCAAGCACATACTTGACGAAGTGATACTTCACCTCTTAATATGCTTTGTCTTTGAAAGAAAGTCGTGGTTTCATACCAATATTTGAATAGCACTCTGACCGTCACAATGCAATCTACGTCTCTCTTCTGCAATTACCAAGTCTCCCAC
Source organism: Lygodium microphyllum (assembly GCF_053477565.2). Classification (NCBI taxonomy): domain Eukaryota; kingdom Viridiplantae; phylum Streptophyta; class Polypodiopsida; order Schizaeales; family Lygodiaceae; genus Lygodium; species Lygodium microphyllum. Next base: position 23,991,920 of record NC_141162.1, on the reverse strand, counting down.
AAGATGAGTAAGCCATGTAGCTCCCTTCCAAGCCTCAATGGCTACAATATACTTTGTCTCAATGATAAATAAATTGTACATGATTGCAAACAAGACCCAAGAGATTGCACCGCCTATAAAAGTGAAGCTAAAACCTGTAGTAGACATCCTAGAGTACTCCCTACAAAATTAGCATCTACATATCCAAGAATAGATGCATCCTTCCTTCCAAAGCATATGCACATAGATCTAGTCTCATCATTCAAGTATCTCATACTCTTTGTTGCCTGCCAATGCTTCTTGTCATGGTTTGCCATATACCTGCTAACAAGTCCACTATATACGCAATGTCTAAACATGTAGCAACCAAGGTATACATCAAGCTACCAACTACACACATAAAGAACCTTGGCCATTTTAACCTTCTCCTTGTATAACTTGGGGTTGTTCTCCTAGCTAACTTTCAAATATAGAGGCAATGGAACAGTAATAGCCTTTCCCCTCTTATATTAAAATACTCAAATATATTTTCAATGTATTCCTTCTAAGACAAATAGAGTAACTTTTTATCTCAATCTCGCATAATACACATGCCAAGAATGTGACTAGCATTTCTCAAATCTTTTATATCAAAGGTTTCATACAACCTTTTCTTTAAACTACCATATCGATAACAAACTTCCCAACAATCGACATATCATCCACATAAAGAATCAAGATCATAAGGCTACCATCCCTAGCCTTCCTAGTTATAGCAATCAGTCTCACTTCTAGTATAGACCTAAGACCACATAAAGGTATGAACTTAATGATATCATTACTTGGGAGCTTGTTTCATACCATGTAAGCTCTCATGGCATTCCCCACGAGCTCTAATACCAGTTGAGAGAAAAGCTCTAATACTAGTTGAGAGAAAAGTAACAATGGAATGCAGAATAGAAACTATAGAGTACAAGAGGGTTAAGAGAGAGAAACACACGAGAGTCTTGCGGATGCAATGAATGGTAGTACCCTTATTCTTTGTTATCTTTTCTTATATATGATTGTGCAATGTGTACTTATAGAAGGGATGTCCGCCCCACTATTGTCCATTGGCTTTACCTCTATACACCCGTCATCATCCTACCATTACCAATGGAGCAAGGCATCTTACTTTTAATTCTTTTTCATTTCTATAAGAATCGTGTTATAACCCATATACATGATATTCTCTTTTTTGGTCTCATATGTCATCATGCCCTTTAAACCCCTCTCTTCTTCTCCTCCCAAGGCATAATGAAGAGATTGTACCAATGGCAAAACTCCCAAACCTTAAAGACATCACTAAATATATCCCACTGTAATCTCAGTATCAAGTGTTTAACAGTCATGCAATAAGACCTATCCAAGTATTTGATCAATAAAATGGTCATCCCAAGGTGAAGGTAACTTCTCAATTGATCTATAGTTTCAAGTACTATTTCCTAGATTCACAGCTAGGTTGATACTATGCCATTGGCCAACTAAGAGCCAACATCATTAAACTTTCAAGCAATGTTTACATTCGTAAAGGAAGCTAAGGAACCCTATATTACAAGACCGTTGACGTAAATTGTAGAGAATCCCTCACTTATAAACTTTATCCTAAGATTGTTCAACACATTCATCTAAGATGTCATCAACTAATACCATCAAACACATCTCATGAGGCCTGGAAGCTTGAGCTTGGTATCACAAGAATGTAAATTTAAAAGTTCATAAAATGTGCAAATGTGACTTGCATATATGAAATATAGATCAATTATTTCACAATGTGAAACCTAAAACCTTAAGATATCAGTTGGTGCCAAATACAAAAGTTACAACAAGTTGTACTTGATAGGTACTAGGTAATACAGTGTCCAAATTGGACTAGATCACTTTATTAACCATAAGTGTTGGTGGTGGCACTACAAAGTTTGCATTAATTAATTGATTAATTAATTTAATTCCAAGGGCTCATGAGAACTCAAGAATACTTGGATGATAAATTGGTCTAGCCAACTTAATCATTGGCCGGTGAGTGTTTTTTAAGCAATAAATTATTCTTAAATTAAATTAACCCTTAAAATTAATATTCTAACAATTAATTTGCTAATGCTGAAAAATGTTGGAATTTGAATTAAGAAGGTTGTTGCTTAGCAAAACTTGCCCATGCAAGTGGATAAAGGCTGGTGGGAGGCTGGGAGAGATAAAAAGAGAGTCATTTTGCAATGGACCAACTACAGAAGAGACTATAGAGCAAATTGCTAACTAATCAAAGGCCATCGCAGCCATCAGGAGAAGTAAGGGAGGCAGGAGACAGCAGCCAAAGCCCCTATAGAAGCAAGCGATTGCAATTTATAGCAGGCGAGCGCATTCTTGGAGCTCCCAAGATGTGTGTGACAGCTCCAAGGCTGTTAGGATAGGACAAAAACAAGTTTTCAGCCCCTCTTTACAAGGACAAGAGGCAATTAGAGAGCGAAGGAGATTCAAGGAATCTTAGTGTTTTCCAACCGGATTGCAATATAAGATAAAGAAATATTGTAAGGAGTGCCAGTTTTGGGGCCAAAAGATTGTCCATTTTCCAATATTAAAATGTAAATTTACCTTTTCAATTTATCTGAATTTTATACTACTTGTAATTAGTGCTTGATTAGGCTATTTACCACCCTTGCCGAGAAGGTCTGGTGCACTTGGTCATTCCCACTAGTCCCAAACTCAAAGTGAGCACAAATGGCTCTACCATTGGGAGGTGACTTAGATGCCACATCTTCTTCTTTAGTTTTGTTGGTTAGCATTTTTTTTTAAATATCATGTTGTCTTGGATGGGTTTTATGCAACCTTTCAAACGATATTCCAAAGCAGAAGACGCTCGATTCTCTGTAAGTAGAGAAAATGCAGTCATTGAAACCCTGGTTCATGCTTGCGCAAAGTTAAACAACACCCTATTGTTTATACAAGTACAATGTGTATAAAGATGTTTGAAACTTCCAATAATGTCCTCAAGGGTCAAAGCCCTAAAATAACTTTGAAATAAAGTACCTTTGCAACTGCGTAGACACCGAATAGCCCTGCATCACTATAATTTGTATTGAAGGCCATCACACTTTCTGCCAGTTCATTGGCTGCAACCTTTTGTGCAAGTTCAGATCTACAAAAGTTGGCAAGCATGCTTAATTAAAAGTCATTAAGCACATCAGACTAGAATTAATTGACAATTGAGAACATTTAGCACATACTTAGCCATTTCAAATAGGGAGTGAGTATTAAAGCTCTTATGACACAAAAAAGAAAACGCAATATCATTTAGTGTTTTTATTTGTGGCTTCCTGATGGAAGAAAATGACCAATATTCCATAATCAAGTACGTAAGGCCTACCAACCAGTCTCAAGTGACGCAAAGTCTAACAACCACAGTCTCAAGCTCTAAACTAAACTGCAACATTCTATGAACATTGCTCTCAATTATTAGACCTCTGACACCAAGTTGATCTAATAGACTGTTCTCGAGGACATCCAACTATAAAGAGTATGGACAGACTACCCCTCATGGTGGTTGCTTTGGACATTTCCTGCAAATTTTTCGATACACGCACATAGAAAATCAAATGCTATGATCTTTCTGAGAGATGCACATGGGAACACAAGCACATCAGACTGCCTGTGCATACAGATACGTCATTTATTTCAGAACAAACAGTTCACATGATTCTTTCTTTGTCAATAAAGCATTGACTGCAGTGTCTGTTCATTCTGCAGATGCAAACACTTAGAAAGTGACCATAAAAGTGCTTACCCCATGTGCTTCCCAGCCCCTGCACCTTTGTGCCAACCACCAAGCATTGTCTGCATTACCATCAGAGCAATTGAGTCTGGGTCAGTCCAAGAAGCTCCCATTACAGCCACCGCTATGTGTGCCAATGGCATGTCATCATCCCTGATACGCACCTGCATCAAAACCCCCAAATGATGGTCCTTTTCTTCATGGTCAACAAGCAAGGGTGCAATTTCTTAGAAAAAAATATCACTAGCCAATTTAGACCTCTGAGCCTGTGAAAATAGCTGGGTCCTTTTCAATCAACTGTGCAGCTGTAGTGGGGTTGGTAGGAAGATCCTTGAACAGCTTGGAGGCAAGCTCCACCACATCCTTGTGGTCAACTCCACCGGCAGCAGCTAGAACCTGCAGCATCAAGCTTCTCCACAATGTAGCATCGTATCGCTATCAAATAAATCAAAAACAACATGTACTGAACAATGTATCCAGACAATAACTCACAAGATCTAGAAACAACTCACCATCCGAGGTGCCGTATAATGGGTAGATATGTACTGGGCCAAGTGATCCCTGGTAATTGATTTTATATTGTCCGGAGGGCCAAGGATTGTTCGTCCCAAAGGACTGTGCTGGAAGGCTGTAGCATGTAAATGATCAAAGATCACTTCTTCTGGCTGACCTTCCACCTGTCATACTTCAATGGTTAGTCACCATGCTGTCAAAAGCTTTGTTCTAGTAAATCCATCACCACAATCACATAACAAAACAAAATGGTCTGGAATATACTCTCTTCAAAATTTGCTGTTTTTCTAAACATGAGAGTGACAGAGCGCTTCCTCTGGAAAAACAATCATTGATCCAGAAGGCATGGTCAAAACTTTGCCGTTAGAGAAATAAGAAGATAATGCCCCTGCCTATGTTTCAAGAACATCTCCCAGAATGTGTTCTTAACCTCATTATGGACACTCCAAAGTTTCGTTTATAGCTGATTAAAGAACCTGCTTTGAATGCATTGACGTTCCTTAACAGACTGAACAAGTTGCTAGACTAAAGCTGTGACCTTTTAAAAACACCACAAATACCTCTTCCATTTCCCGGAGGATGACACTTCGCTCACGCTCAATCCTGTCTGGTGAGAACTCAGAGTTCTGCAAGATGTCAGCCAGCACATCTGCAGCAAAGGGGACATCGTTCCGCATGACTTTGGCGTAATAGGTGGTCTGCTCGCGCGATGTGTATGCATTCAGGTGCCCGCCAATGTTCTCGATCCCTTCCTCCAACTGTCGCATAGTGCGCTTCTTGGTGCCCTTGAAGATCATGTGCTCAAGGAAGTGAGCAGTGCCGTTCGAGGAGTGTGTCTCGAAGCGGCTGCCAGCGTCGATCCAGACGCCGATGGAGGCGGTTTGGCAGGCGAGGTTGGACTCGGTGGCGACACGGAGGCCGTTGGGGAGGACGGTGACCCTGGTCTGGGGTACGGACAGGACAGGGGTGTGGTCCACGACGGAGGCGACAGGGGAGTTGTAGCGGCAGAAGCGGTAATCGGCCACGTCGAGGGCCTGCGATGCGGAGGAGAAGGGGCGCAGGAGCCAACGCGGCCGCGAGCTTCGTCGTAGCCCTAGGGCAGCCATCGCCATGGCCATGATGCACAGACAGAATCACAGACACAGAAGACAAGCTTGTGTTTTGATTTTCTAACAGGAACGACGGGAAGGCAAAGGTAATGCAAGCGTATTTACACCCTTTTTTTGTTGTTATTGTTGTTTTCCTTCTTGTTCTGTTTAATCCCCGTGTTTGTACTTTTGTGCTTAGGCCTTTTTTTTGCCATTTGTAGCTACAATCTGTGAGAAGCTCCGATTGAGCACCTTCAGGCTACCCCACTCAAGGCATCCTATGGAAACAAGTCGAGACTCCACACCGCTAACGCCGCTAAGCATCTAACATGGGGAGCAGATGGACAGCTAAGTTGCCAATAGGCAACTAAATGCCTCAATAAGCAACCAACTACCTTATAGTACTACAAAGGTTGCTCGCCATGAGACAAGGGGGGGCAGGGGGTAAACACATGGATAGCTAAGCAGCCAATAGGTAGCTAGATTTATAGGGAGAGAAGCATCTCATGGAATCTCCTTGCCATGAACTTTAGTGTTCATGTGCTCTCTTGTCGTTTGGCATTTGCCCTAAATTTCATATGTTTGCAACTAATAAGGCCAGGTAACAAATAGAGTAGCCAAGTGGCTCTATTCTCACCATGGCTCTAACAAGATCAAAGCTTTATCCAAATGCTTTGTTGCAACATGTGGGGCCAATTCTTTACTTGCCTTGAATCTTGTTTCATGTGCCCCAATGCTCGATAGGCATCAAATAATCAAATTTACTGTTGGGTTAGCTACCTATTAACCATATGCTCAAGATAAGAGAGTCTTCACACATAAATTGCAAACAATAGCCTCCATTATTTGTTCCCTTTAGGAGAGTTGGGACATGGAATGAGATTCATGACAAGATATATGATTGTGCCACATCCCAAGACCTTCTTTGTGCTCTTAAGTGTGAAGTATTCCCAACTATAGAGCATTGCCATGTATGAAGTTCAAACTATGCAAGTTTGTAATGTTCTCTTGAGTTTAAGTCACTAACAAACACATAGAGCTACATGATGCAACATGAACATTGTGTCAAAATGTATAGTTATGCCATGTAGGAAGCCCCTCTCAATAATCTTGAGAGTGAAATGCTCCCAATTGTGAACTGCTATCATTTGCAAACTTCAATTTAACCAAGTGTGTTTGCAAAATTCTTTTTAGTATAAGAATATAAGCAGTGATCCAACAGCAATAAGGAGCAAGAGGAAGCTCATAGCTCTACCATTCAAGATAACAAAAGAGAAGATACAAAAGTTGAGTACACAACCACAAAATGGACTAGAATAAGGTGTGTACTAGCACGAGAGAAAATATCTCTTGAGGGAAAAGAACTCAAGTATGCTCGCACATTACTACCATAGGATATGCCACAAATCTCCCCCCAAGTGTCATGATGTTGGTGTGTGAAAATGCTTAACCATGGACATGTCACTACATGCAGACAAACTATACAAGTAGTGTAAATGTCAGAAAACAAAGGCAAATTTGAATCAAGTTAGAACTTGGTTTATTACCAAGTTTGCAGTGAGGCAAACTCCCGAGAGTCTATGGAAATCTTTGGAAAGAATGTTTCGGAAAGAGAACGAGAAAGTGTCTAAATTTGCTAATAGATTTGAAGAGAGATGGATAGAGGTTACACACGATATGGAGTGAACTTTGGTCATGTTGTTGAAAAATGATAAATTTGTTTCTTTGCTCGAACTTGAAATTAGAGGAAATATATTGGTAAAAGACCCTCACTCATTTGAGAATGCAATTAAAATATCTAAGGAAAAGTAGAGGAATTTGCAAATAAGGTTAAAATAGTTAAGAAGTATTCCTACAATTCAAATGCCCAACATGGTTGATACTATTTCAAGAAATGCAAGACAACAAGAAATAAATATTCCCAAGGTATAAAAATGGTAAACAACAAGGTTATAGCAAACCTAGTGATGATGTAATTCAATAATCACAAGAGTAGTTTGCAAATCTCAATTTAAACATGAATATATTGCAAGCTAGGTGACCTCCATGTGAATGAGATGTAGATGACCTCCAAGGAACATGTGGGAGAACTTTGAATGGTTCAACTATACGAAAAGAGGACATATTTTTCCCAATTGTCCATATCCAAGAAGAACAAGAGGGAAGATTATCCCATGTTGCAACGGGATGCTAGGCCAGATATCAAACAACAGCACGAACAATGATAACCTAAAGTTGCAAGGCAATAATTGCAAAGAAGACATGATGAAGGGCCATTTGGTGTGAATCTAATTGAAACCAACATGTCTGATAATGGGGAAAATGCAAATATTCTAGTGAATAAGAGAGCTAGAGAGAAGGATATTAAAACTAAAGCTTAAGAAACAACTATTGAGAAATGACAAATGATGTATGCTCCAAGAAGAGATGTCCTAAATCCCACATACATAGTGAGGAGAATGGAGAAAGATCAGAGACTACATAATGATATACTTGGTTCACTTTTCAATGCAATGTCATAGTAGTTTTGTCCTTCAATCAAGTGTCCGTGTCATTGTCAAACACATGAGATTGTGTTTATGAGCCCAAGTCTCAATCTTAGAATCTAATTCACTTGTGTGACAGTTGATATTGTCTATGTCTATGAGTCATGTCTACATCTTTCATCCTCCATAGCTCATGCTCATGCCATGTTCTAGATCCACATCTTCTAACATGGTATTAGAGCTTAGTTGAGCATGGCACAGCTCCTTACACTACTTCTCTAGTATCTCTTCACCTCTGGTCATCTCTGTCTAGCCCAGCTCAGGACTCCATTTTTCAACTTCACCTTCATCTTGATCTTTTGTCTGCCATAGCCAGCCTGCACCCACCTCTGTTTGAGCACTTAGATATCTCAAACTAGAGCATATCTCTTCATGCTCTCTTCAAGAAAGTTGTTCCGCAGCTTGAGGGGCTATATCTCTGGCTATCTGATGATGTATTGCACCATATCTCTGGCTATAAGCTGTTAATGTAGTTCTATAAGCTTAACATAAAAAACAACACTTCAATGGCTATGCATATTAACAAATTCAAAAGTCTTAAAACTCAACTTGCCACTCTAAAGAAAACAATTGATGATGATGAAGCCATTGTTGTACTCCTTGCTAGTGTAAACTAGGATCCTTATGAAAATATTGTCTCTACTCTTGGCAATGTACCTAATTTGTCACAGAAAGATATTGAGCATTCTCTTCTTGATGAAGAGAATAAACAAAAGAACAAGAATGCAAAAGATAGTATCCCATTATCTAGGGAAAATCTCTTATACACCAAAGGAGCTGCTAGAGCAAAAGACCAAGGCCGAGGATTCAACTCTAACAACAAAGATTGGATGACATGTCAATATTGTGTTAAGTCTGGCCATATAGCCAGTGAATGTTTTCACCATAAAAGATCACAACATGTACAGAATGGTAACCATCAGAATCAATTCATGAATGAAAGAGAAGAAGAAGAAGATGCTTCCGCCATTAACAACAACTCTAACATATTATTTTAAAGAATTTATCTTTCCCATATTGGATTTTTGTTTCCCTTAGTGGACTTTCATTGTAAAATAAAACCCTAGCCAAATATGTCAAGTTTCAAGCTTTAACTTGACTAGGCTGCCTACTATGAGCTAGTAATCTCCCAGGCCATGTCATCATGTGGGGGGGGGGGGGGGGGGGGTGCAAAAGCCAGCAAGTGTAGGAACTCATCATTTGAGGGGTGTTGTTGAGAAATGACAAATGATGTATGCTCTAGGAAGAGATGTCATGAATCCCGCATGCATAGTGAGGAGAGTGGAGAAAGGTCGGAGATTATATAATGATATACTTGGTTCACTTTTCAATGCAATGTCATAGTACTTTTGTCCTTCAATCAAGTGTGCATGTCATTGTCAAACACAAAAGACCATGTTTATGAGTCCAAGTCTCAATCTTGGCACTTAATTCACTTGTGTGATAGTTGATCTTGTCTGTGTATGAGGCATGTCTACATCTTCCATCCTCCATAGCTCATGCCATGCTCTAGATCCATGTCTTCTGACAACAAGAAGTCAATAGCTAAAAAGTAGATTGGAACCTAATCAAACATGCCATGTATCATCCATCATGGATCTCACTATTCTTAGATTCTAGAGTGTGCAAGCTTGCTAGTATTAATTGTACTCTATGAGAAGCATGATAGCATATGACTAGCTACATCTTCATAGCATGCAATTATTTAACCCTTAGACAAAATAATCCTATAAGAGTTAAGCTAGGTTGGTGCAGTTGCAAGTTACTAATATGAACACACATACTATTAGCCTCTTGATAATTTGATTGTGCAAGGTTGTTCATGTATTCCATTATCAAAATGTTTAGGTAAATATGCAATTTGACCACAAGTTGAGACCAGAATCTTATACTCATGCCAAGCATACACAAGAGCTTGGTGATATACCCCCACAAACATATTTTGTATGCTCATAGGCATATTAAAATATATAGTTTATAGCATGTTATAAAATTAAGTATTCGTGTATAACAATTTTGGTAGGTACATATATTCTTTTAAAGAAAAAGCTATTCACTTGATTTGGATTCATAGCCTAAACCTATAGTGCTACTATAAGTAAACCAATGTTTCATTAAGAACTAACTAGCTAAGATTACAATGGCATTATTTGAAACTTGGGAGCTTAATTGATTATGGTTTGAGATTGGATGGGTTTTTTTAGAATATTATCTTATGAAGTCAGTATTAAAACTATTTCTCTTACTACCTTATCTAAATATGAGTAATTCCTCTATCTTCTTTGTTGGTGATCTTTTTTACTTGTTTATTAATGTAACAAGCCCATCTTAAGTATGAGGTAATATTGTCCTAAGAAAACACAAGTTGTGTTAAGCACTCTTGCAATGTAAAGTTGTGCATACCTTTAGCATAATCCTATAACTTTAAGGAAGAGTATATGCCATTTTCCTAAGAAAAGGTTTCATATGTTTTCACTCTTTTAAGGTAAGGTGTAATTGCCTCAATGTTTTAGATACCTCCTAAGGTGGCCTACATTATTCAGAAGCACTCCACAATACCTTAGCTACCTGATTGAATCATTTTGAGTCGTAAAAGAGACCATGAGATGAGGAGACCACTGATGACACCAAGTCCCCCACTCTCACTTCTACCCTCACTAGTCTAGACAGCACCTCCTTTATGACCACTCCCCTTCATGCCAACTTGTCCTAGTAACTCATGTTGATTCCACCAGAGTTCAAGTGGGAGATGGCCCACTGATCATTGAGTTTCATCAATGGGTTCTTGACCATGTAGCAATATCAGTAGTAGGACCTTGTGGCCCAAGTGGATTGCCTCAACTAGGCCAATATACCACCCTCTCCGAGCAACTGTGGCAAAAGGATGCTCCTCTCTGGGAGCATTGCCAAACACTAAAGGCATGGCAACATGTGTAATTGACCTTTACCAATGATGACAAGAACAAAGCATAGTGGCTCAAGAAGGAGAACATTTTCCTCCAAGCCCGCACGATTGGAGTAGAGAACCTAGATGGTGTGACCCTGCTCTCCCTAGAGGTCATTGATGAACTCCAGTGCGACTACAAACCAGAGTGGCTCAATAGATGGGAGAAGCTTCAATAAGAACTCCAAGCCACCATGACCGACTCCTGCTCCTAGCTTTTTCCTCTCCTTGACCTTATTTTACTTTTAGCAGTGTAGATTTGAAAACTTTTGTTAATAGAGATTCTTAGCTTTTGTCTTAGGAGTTGATAGAGGCCGACCACCCAATCCACCTAACATAGATCAATGCCCCCATTGATGATCTCTTGCTAATCATATTAGTTGGGAAGTGTAAGGTTTGAAAACCAACTTGTACACAATCTCAAGCATGGTTGCAATTGGGTAAGACTCTTTTTTTGGTACTAAAGATGAAGATGCAAATAAGTTTATTGAAAAATTGGAATGGATGACCTACAAGGATCGCAAAGACATTGATGCTAAGGATGCAAATAAGTGTATCAAAAAAGTGGAATGGATGGCCTACAAGGATCACCAAGACATTAATGTTAATAAGCTGTGAATGATTGACATATTGGCCGAAGGTTTTGCAAGATTGTGGTGGGATTCGCTAAATGAGGAAACAAAGGCAATTTTGAATCAAGTTAGAACTGGGTTTATTACCAAGTTTGTAGTGAGGCAAACTCTCGAGAGTCTATGGAAATCTTTGGAAAGAATGTTTCAAGAAGAGAATGAGGAAGTGTCTAAATTTGCTACTAGATTTGAAGAGAGATGGATAGAGGGTACATAGGATATGGAGCAAACTCCCGTCATGTTCTTGAACAATGATAAATTTGTTTCTTTGCTCAAACTTGAAAACGGAGAAAAGATATTGGTAAAAGACCCTCGCTCATTTGAGGATGTAGTTAAAATAACTAAGAAAAGTTAGAGGAAGCTGCAAATAAGGTTAGAATAGTTAAGAAGTATTCCTGCAATTGCAGTTCAAATGCCCAACATGGTTAATATTGCTGTAAGAAATGTAAGACAACAAGTTGTAAATCTTCCCAAGGTATTTGAAAGACCTAAAAATGGTATACAAGAAGGTTATAGAAAACCTAGTGATGATGTAATTTGGAAATTGTAGGAGCAATTGGAAAATCTGAATTTAAACATGAATATGTTGCAAGCTAAGCAACCTCCGCTGTTACGAACATGATATAGAGGACCTCCAAGGAGCAGGTGGAAGAACTTTGAATGCTTCAACTACACGAAAAGAGGACATATTTCCCATAATTATCCATATTCAAGAAGAACAAGGGGAAGATGTATCCTATGCTACAATGGAATGCTAGGCAATATGTCAAACATCATCACAAACAATGATAACCTAAAGCTGCTATGCAATAATTGCAAAGAGGATATGATGAGGGCCCATCTAGTATGAATCTAATTAAAACTAGCATGCTTGATGGTGGGTAAAATGTAGATATTCTAGCTAACAAGAGAGCTATAGAGAAAGATATTAAAATCGAAGCTCAAGAAACAACAATAATTAAGAAAGGAAAACAAGTTGTAGATGAGCTAGAAACTAGCAAGAAGGTTAGACAAAGAAGGAAGATTCAAACGGGAGATTTTGCCACAAGAGTTAATCATGTTCCTTACAACCTACTCAAGGATCTTAAAAGTAAAAAGGATGATGTTACATATGGACAATTGCTACAAATGAATTCATCCTTGAGAAGACAATGGCATGGGCTAGTTAGTATCAAAAAAAGGAAGGACCATAGCTAAACATGTGGGAGTTGTATGCTTATCAAATGTAAAAGATATTATTCCTATTATGGATTCATGGATATATGGAATTCCAAGTTGAATTGAGTTTATGTAGATGGTGGTGCACAAGTATGTGTGATCTTTGAAGAGACAATGTTGCAAATGCATCTTAAAATGACAAGAAAGTCAATGTTTGAGGTTAAAATGACTAACAATTCAAAGGTAAAGTGTTTGCGAGTTATCGAAAGATTGGAGATTATTGGAGGCTAGAGGGCATGCTTGGACTTTCATGTTATGTTTGCAAAGTTAAGGGCATATCCTCTCATTTTGGAATGACCATGGTCAATTGGTATGAGATCCTCACAGGATTGGTATAGAGGCCAATTGGAACTCTATTTGGACAAACCTACTCATAAGAGGGTGATTTTTTATATGAAAACAAGGTTTATTATTCAAGGTGGACATGAAAGTGATGCTGAAAGAGATGAGTGACTCATAAAGTACTAGCATTGACGAAGAAGATAGAGAATGGGAAGCTGGTTTACTTTCTAGAGACATTGACCTTTTCGGGCTGTCAATTTAGGGTCCAAAATAAGAGCAAAAAATAGTAAATCTTGTACAAAAAATGCATAACATGCAAAGTAAGAAACGTATAATCAATAGTAGGAAATGCGTGATTAGTAATGAATGTTGGGTTACCTACTTTGATGAACATGTTGGGAAATGACTTGACTGATGGTGAAAGAGCTAAATATTCAGCCATCTTTCAAAAATACCCAAAGCTATTTGCTATTGAATATTATCATTTGAGGGGTACCAATAGCATGATGCAACACATCAAATTGAAAGAATGATGTAAACCAATAACTTAGAAGCTAAGAAGACTCGGTACAATTTAGGAAGGTGTACTTAGAGCTAAGGTTCAAAACTATTAGATGTAGGGTTTATTTACCTTGTTGATGATGTAGAATGGGTATCTTCTATTGTAATGAGACCAAAGAAGAATGGAAAATGGAGAGTATGTGTTGATTTTAGGTCTCTCAATGTTACGAACAAAAGGAATTACTATCCTCTTTTATTTTAGAAGAATGAGATTTTGGATCAAGTAGTAGGTCATGAGCTTTATAGTGTATGTGATCGGTACTTTAGATACTTCCAAATTAGAATAGTAGAGGGGGATTAAAAAAAGACACCATTCATTACTCTTTGGAGATGTTTTCATTATAGGGCAATACCTTTTGGTTTGATGAATTCATATACTAGCTTTCAAAGATGGGTTAATTGGGTGTTAGCTCCTTTCATTGGAAAATCCCTGTGAATATTCATGGATGAATTTTGCATATATAGCTTTAGATCTTTACATGCTGAAAATTTTGATGAGTTTTTTTGTAAATTAGATCAAGATGGGGGAACTATTAAATTGTGAATGGACAAGTACTGAGTACCAACAGGCATCTTGTAGGGATTTTATCCAAGACTGTATTCGAGGGCAAGAGAGACTGGGACAAGAAACTTCATGTGGCTATCTGGGCTTATAATACTACATTCAAGAGAGTAATAAGCTACACTCCATTTAAATTGGTATATGGGGAAGAGTGTGTCTTGCCCTTGGAAATTGAGTTACCCATTGTAAGATTTTTGTTGAACCATTCTTTGGGTGAAGGTGCAGCATTGCAAGAAAGGTTAACTTCCCTAGCACATCTTGATAAGATTCAATTGCAAGTTTTGTTACATCAAGAGATAGGGAAGAAGAGGATGAAAGTGCTTCATAACCTTTGTGCTAAAATATATAAATTTGTGAAGGGTCAGTTGATCCTATATTATGATGCATGTCACGAGTTATTTCCTGGCAAGTTGGAACCCAAATGGGATGACCCTTATAAGATCGTTCGTATAGGAAAGAATGGATCTATAGCCCTTTTAGCAGATTTATTGGCGACAAAGTTTAAAAATAAAGTAAACTTTAATAAGTTGAAGCCCTATTATGTGTAGGGACTAACGTCAGACTTGGTTTCCTTTGCAGGACTTCTAGGATCCAACTTAAACTTGTAGTAGGTACCATGGCAATTGGATGGGTAGAAATATTCATTATCTTGAACATCCGTATTTAGAGCAGTGTTACCACCAAGGTCGAGTGATTTGGTGGAGTAAGGGCTATCATATTATTGAGTGGCAAGACCGATCTTTCATGTGGGATATTAAGGCCTACTACTGCCATTGTCTTAGGGTTCTTATTAACGTCCCTATTGAGTTTAGTGAGGAAGGAGGGATTGTATCTGTCATACATCCTCTCTCTTGGCTCGACTTTGACTACCATAAGTACGAGTAGGCTGATCGGTATGGCGTGGCTGGTCAATGAAGAATGGGTCTATACTTTGTATTTTGACAGAGCTTCATGAGGGCCCGGTAAGCATGTGAGTATTGGTATGGTTATTTAAAGACCTTTGAATTAGAATTGTTATAAAAATGGGAGTTTATTTAGGCACTTCTTTTACTAATAACATGGCAAAATACAAGGCCTTAATCATTGGGCTGAATATAGCATGACGTGGTAGTATCCATCATTTATTGCTAAAAGGCAACTCGTAGCAGCTAGTGATCAACCAATTGAATGGGACCTATAGCATGAGGGATTCCATTCTGTGGCTACATCATTGTGTAGCCTTGGATATACTTCATGTTTTTAAGATAGTGACTTGTTAGTTGGTTTCTCATCACTGGAATCGCTTTGCAAATTTGTTGGCAAATTATGCCTTTATTGAGGATGTATTTCTCAACTCTGGTCTTGAGGGGTTATCAGAATTGTCTAATCTTATTAGCCTAGGACTATTGTGGGGACTGCTTTTTGCTGACATGTCTTGTTATGGCCACTAATAGTTAGTATGGGTGATGAGGTAGGTAGCGATTGACCATCTTCATATTCTTTCATTGATGCATAGGATCGTTCAACGATATATTCACTAGACACCCCTTGCCATTTATGCAAGGGACTTTTTACCCCTTAAGTTGAATGTATATGTGTTTGTGGGGATTTTTTTTCTTTTGTGGGGGATTGGCATTCAAGGCATAAAGTGCGAGGATTAGGTTAGATGTGTCTAGGGAGGTTTTGAGCAGTTTGTTAGGCATTTAAAGATCTATTTTGAGATAGTCTTAGTGACCCTATTTTGCTAGTCTACTAGGTAGATTGTAGAGGCGAGCTCACGCTTAACCGCCAAAACCCATGAACCGCTTATTCTTTCAAGCGAGCACAAATGACTATCTCTCACTTAGTTGACGCGCCTTCAATCCTACGAGTGTAGTGAGCTTACCTTGATGCTCAATGGAGTAGCCTCCTCCCTCAAACCTCTAATAGCTCCACGATTCGAGATGCAAGCTCAAGCATCCTCAATCCTCCACCTTGCTCCATCATCCTTAGCCGTGTGCACGAGATGAGAGAAGAGAAGAAGAGAGGAGAAGATGGAGAGCTTCTCCACCTCGGTCCCTCACCCTCACTCACTCACTAAGACAAGAGGAGGAGAAGAGACCACTTTAGCCACACACTAAAGAATGAGCTTCTCCTTTACTTTTTGGGTTTATATATAAGCCCTAAAACTTTTGGGCACCCATCCCCTTTTTACATGACCGGGCATCTTGCCAAGGTCACCTTTTTCTATTCCCTTCTATTCCACCCTATCCCTTCACCTACGCCCGCCTAGATTTTTCAATTTGCGCAAAAAAGGGAGTCGACGCTCTTTTACAAAAATTTCAAGGGTTCCTTGCATTTAAACATGCGCCTTTTTCCTTTTGCACTTGCTTTGAATTTCTGGGGGCTATCCTTACACTTCTTCAACGTTTCTTCCATTGTGTTCGCATTTTTAGATTTTTCTTGTATTTTATTGTGCCTCCTTTTTCTTTGCCTTGCACTGGGGTTAACATTACCCTCCTCCTAGATGAGTGCCAGTCCCATGACATTGGTGGGGTACTAATGAGGGCTTAGGGGTTGGATGGATGGTGGTGGCAATTGCAAATCAAACTCTTGTAGCAGGACCTAGGACTCTTGCTTGCGCACGTGGAAGCTAGCTATTTGGTTAGGGTTATTGAAGAAATTATTGGATCTTGGATGCTGCTATGGGTCACCTGGGGAATTATAATGGGAAAAGTAGAGGAAGAGATGTTATAAGTGACATTGGTAGGACTATAGTAAGGTTTGGCCGCTTACATTCGTCAAATTGATGATGACATGTCAACGATATGTTTATATTTTGCTCTTGCTACTCTGCTTTAAAAAGAAAGGGCTTGTCACATTGGGCTCAGTCAAATCTCTGTAAATATTTCCTCCGATTATACTTGAATTGAGGGCCTTGACCTTGCCTCACCGATCTGTGGAAAGCTTGGCATTCCTGAGGTGAGAGCTTGCAGACTGGTTGTTGGAGTGGATGATGGGCCTTCGAAGTTGGGGGTTCATTACTTTCACTGTACCTAAAAAAGAAAAGATCGTGCACTTTCCTAGGGGTTTGCCTATCTTATTGTGTTGTGTTCATGTGCTCGTGATGTGGAACTAGGATTTGGCGTTGTCCCACACTTAAGGACCCAATTTTTTTTTAAATTGGCTCTTTCTTTTCTTTTCTTGATTATGACCTTTGAGGGGCTATACAAAATTGAGGATCTATTTCTCGGACTCTTGAGTGTGAGATGGAGAGGTAGGGGGCTTCAATGATTTACTAAGGAAACTCCTAGTTAGCATATACCCTTTTTGGCCTATCCTAACATGGAGAGGAGTGGTGGACAAAAATGGATGCCTATATCTAGTGAAACGGGTGTCATTCATGTCCTCAAGGAGGGCCATGCAAAATGATGGGAGTAGAGCAACACGCAGCATCAGCCAAATCATGGCATAGCTATCTATTCTTGCATTAATATAAAAAAAGAGCGACGGAAGATGGTATTCTGCAATAGGTGGGGTGTTGCTTGAGGAGTGTCCTAAGTAATCTAATATAGTTACATGTTGTTACAAAGGCGGGGTCTAGGCAGGAAGAGAATTCGCCTAAGAAGTGGGCCATGGAGTCCCCTAAATCTTTTTCTATGAAGGTGAGTGCTTCCTCAGGCTTTGTGGCATTGACATTGTAGATCTTAGGGAAGTCATATCGGCCATGAATGTCATGATCAAATCTACTCCTACCCTCTGAGGATACAGCACATAGGTTAGATCATTTCGCTCGAAGGGTAGGGAGCCGCAAAATGACATCCAGGCATTTACATTACCATTCCAGACTCTTCTTCTTCATTTATGTTGGGATTCATAGCCTTTCACCATGTGGGGTACCTCTTCGACCTTATTTTCCCAGCTATTTGGAGATTCTATCCCCCATGTAGTTGGATTCTTCTCTCTTTCGGCGAGCCATCGGTCACCAAGCCTTCTTCTCATGGAGATCACTTCCTCTACCACTTCGATTGATAGCACTTTGCTTCTCAAGACCGTTGGGTATCGTAAACTGAAATTAAAGGGCTGGCGGTGGTTTTTCCACTGCTCCCACACTGATAGCTCTGTGTTCTAGTTCATGGGTAAGCAGTCTTTCTTCGATGGAATAGGGGGCTATGGGAATGCAGGCGGTTGTGCTTTTGCTCTTTTGCATGCATGTTCAAGCATTCTAGCTCTTTTCTTTTCACCCTCGGCTTTTCTATTTGATGTGGTATCTTGTTCTTGAGGGGGTTCTAGCTGTGGTGAGGGAGGTGGTGGGACCCACTCCTCATCTCATTACGCCTCATCATGGCTTGATCCTGCTTCTGCTTCTTCTGGGGTTGTTCCTCTTGGAGTCCTAATGCATTCACTTCCTATAGTGTCAAGCCCGTTCTCAACAGATTTTCTCGTTGGTCTTGCCAAGTCAGACCAACTCTTGTTTCCTGGACTTGGGAGCACAGCCCTTGCCTTATTGCCTTGCAAGCTATTTCCAGCTTCCTTTTAAGTGCATCAATTGCCTCCTCTTTAGAGAGTGTGATGTCCAAGATTGTGTTGAGGAAGGCATGTTGCTGGGCCTCTAGACTTGCCTAAGTAGCACCTGCCCTGCTTTCTGCCAGTATTTTGCTTCCTTCCGCAGCAAGGGCCAAATGGCTCGCTAGTTCTTTCACTTTCTTCTCACTCTTGGCCTCCCATTCCTTTGCCTTCTTTTTCATTTCTTCCAAGCCTTCACTTTGCCTTTGTGATAGGGCCACTATCATCGGCTCATGCCCCTTCCATTTCTGTGTCATTTCTTCTTTCTCCTTTGTTAGGCACTCGATCTCTCTTTCCAATCTCCTTTGTTATTCTATCTCCCTTTGCAATCTATATTCCACTTCTTCCCTCTCTCTTCGATGTTCCTCTTTTTCTTGTGCTCTCTCTGCCTCTAGTGCGGTGAGCTCTTCCATATCCTCCTAAAGCCTTCTCATCCATGTTTCGAGCTCCACTTACTGTAGGACCAGGAGCTTGTACTCCCTTTGCATTCCTACTAGCTCTTGGTTCTCCTCTTCTAGTCTTTCGTGCCAATATTCCTTCTTATCTTCCTTAGCATTGAGCTCTGCTTTTAGCTCCTTGATCTCTTTTTGTTGCATGGCCACTTGGCGTGTCTTTTCTAGTTGGAAAGCATGCGACATTTCTCTTTCAGCTTCTAGCTTTGCCACTATGGCTTTCTTCTCCTCCTTTGCTCTTTCCAATTTAGTGTAAAGCTCCTTGACATGCTCATCATGATCAGTGGGTTGTGGCCCTGCAGTAGTGGTAACCTTGACTCTTTGTCGCTTGGGCCCCTGCTGGGATTCGGCATCTGCAGCTGCTGATCTTTTCATTTCTGTCATTAGGGTCCCTACACTAGAGTCGAGTGTTGGGGTATGTGCTTTGTCTACTAACAACTGCACCCATGCCATGAGGTTGCTAGCATCAATTGCGGTTGGGGTGCCTTGTGCCGATGCAATTGTTGGGATGCCCAGTAGGTTGGTAGGTGGGATCGAGTGGAGTGCGGCCTTGCCTTTTCCTTCTTGAATGGGTGGAGGCAAGTCTTATGGCACTTGACCACCACTAGTCCTTGTCTCGTCTTGCCTCGGTGGGCTCATTGCTGCAAATTCCTCGCATCTGCATTGCTGCTCAATGGACATGTGCACAGCTCGTGCCAAGTCCTCTTCTTCCTTCCTCCTCAACTCTTCGTACTCTTCTTCTACCTTCCTTCTCCTTTCCTCCTCTGCCCTTTTTGATATTTCTAGTATTCTTTGTAGTTCATCCTTCTCTTTGTTTCTTCTTTCTTCTTCTCCTTTCTTGGACTCTCTTTGCGCTTTTAGTAGCTCTTCCTTCTCCTTCTTTGTCATTCTTTCTTTAGTTTCCCTTTGTTGCTTTTGGGGAGTCTCTTTCCTAGGTCTTTGGGGCTTCCTTTGGGTTAACCGAGTCTATTCTTTCTCACTATTGGTTTCAGTTCTTTCACTTGACGACGTTCTTGGCCTCTCTTGTCTTCTCTTGGTGCATCTTTCAGCCCTCTCCTTCTCCATCCTTTCTTGTTCTCTTCTCATCTTTAAAGATTGCGATGGGATTCTAGGGCTTGGTGGTACATCTTGCTCTTGAGAGGGTGACCTCTTCAGTGTCTCCCCCATGTGCTCAAGTCCTTCCACCTCCCCAATGGCATCTTTAATTAAAGCTGTGAGTATCCCCCCGAAGCTGATGAACGAGGCCTTTGATGCAGGGGTTTTGTGTTCCTTTTCTATGGTTGATGCTAGGGATTCTCCTCTTGCCTACCTTGTTGTTGCCTTAGCTAAGGCCTGGATTGTCTTTTGCACATACAAGTTCAAGTTCACTTCATCCAGGGCCTTGGCTACCACACTTTCCAACGTGGGGATAGTGATTATATGCATTACCGCGTTGTATCGCAAGCTAGAGAAGAAGGTATGTGCTAGCTTGGCTTGTGTTTTTATCCCCCTATTCGACACATCTTCCAAGTTGATGCTATCATTGGTGTGTACCTTGTCCTTATCCATTTGCAGCATGGAGTACACATCTCTTTTAGGCCTTCTTTTGGGCTTGTGAACCAATCCTAAGGATCATTTGCGGGCTAAGTCTTACATCCACCTCCTTAATCTCTCCACCTTATCTTATCTTCACTTTTCCAACATCCCTCCTAGCATCATAAGCCCTCACGAAATCCGAACACTTTTGGTAGTTGATCTCCTACTTGAACTTCTCTGCATATCTGGCCAAGTTGCATTGATCCTGAACCTCCTTTGCTGTTGGTTTCTTGGCCACCAACTCTTCCAAGTTAGTGACACTTTGGAACTTGAGTTGGTTATAGCTGTGGGTCTTGAAGCTGATGTCGTATTTGTGGTGCTCATTGTTGGTGAAAGGAAAGAGGTGTCCTTGTCCTTGTGTGCTACCATTCTCAGTTCATGCATGGCAAAAATGACTTTTCATTACTTCGTTATTGAGGTAATTTTACATTGTGAAGTGACAAGAATGGCAAGCTTCTTTAATATTGACAAATGTTTTCTTTTTATGTCATTCATACATTCCAAGCAAGTGTAAGTATACCATCGTTTTGCCCTTCCTTTCACTTTATGTTTATTGTTTTCTTTTTATTTTCTACACATTCTCTATTGTTTGGTTTGAGTTTTGGTTTTTTGATTTTACTTTGATTTTTTCTCACCTTGCTCCCTCCTCTCCGAATTTGAAAAAAATCCTTCCTAGGATTGAAGAATGAAGGGTTAAGGGCATTCATCATGTGTGTGGGACATTACTTCCACATGAGCCATGCATAGAAGTTTGGATTGTACTCCAGGGTAGCATAGCGGTCAATGTCAAAAGGATGGATGCCCACTTGAGTGATGCAGGTGAGAAAATCTGTGAGGAAGCCATCGGAGTTGATTTTGCTAGCAATATATAACTCCTCCTAGGAGAGAATACGGTCTAAATAAGGATGGGTCATGCATGATGTGTTCTTCTAGGGGTTGATTGTGGATAATGGTCAACACCCTATATAAGGTTGGAGCTATGTAAGTTGGCGAGGTTTTTATTTCACGTCTCTACTTAGTGTGAGTTGTGATTTGGAAGCCTCTCTGTTCCCATTGTAGGCAAAGAGCATACCATTTGCTCAAGAAGGCGGAATCGCTTTGAGTGAGGTGCTGCAACTCTTCCACCTCATGAGTTGTGGGGCTGAGACTGCACTTTTGTCGTATGAGGTGATAAGGCATTGTTTGCGAGCTTGTTCTATGGATATGTTGATGGCAATTAACTCCTCAGCTACTTGTGGGGCCTTAATGAATATGAATTTTGATTCTTCCCAAGAGCAAGGGAATGTTCGCATTTCCATTGCCATAGGTTCATCTAAGAGACCTAAGCCTAGCCAGTCATAGCTTTTAGCAAGTGTCGTGAAGGTGGCATCTAAGCAGCGAATGCAAGTGATCAAGTCATCCCTTGTATTCTCAGCCAAATCCGAGGCCAAAGTAAGGATTGATTGGCACTCATAAGAGGGGATTAAGCCTAGAGGTGGTTGGGGTTTACTGGGCTAGACAGGTTTGCAGCTGGTGTTTGTGTTTTTGAGGGGTCTTGCAAGTGCGACTTTGCCTCTTGGACGTTAAACGTGGTCCATGATGTTGAGTCTCTATTGTCAGGCATTTGAGAGGGTTTGGGGACATTAGCAGTGCTAGGTTGAGGTGGTTTAGGGACAACATGCTGCGGACTTGGCTGATAGATTAGTTAAGGCTCTACAAACTTAGTGGTCTTGTGTTGGATGGGCTTAACAGCTTGAGCTATTGGTGGCTTTGGTTTCAGATTTATCGTTTGATCTTGCATGGTCAAGCTTGAGGGTTGTGGTTGAAGGGTGCCATTGGTAGTCTTGGCTTTAGATATCCATATCTAGGTATTGCCCTTATAATAACCTTGTGCCTGTAATAGGATCTTAGGGATCCATCTTGGTTTAATCGTTCTTTTATGCCCATAATGTCTTCTTTGCCTCCTAGGTATTGAGTACGGGTTCCTAGCATTGTGAGGTTGTGTTTGAGTACTTTGAGGTAGTGGTCTTTGATGTTCAGGGACCCATTTGAACTTGGATTCATGGGTCTTGGTTCTGCTTGTGGTTGTGCATTTGTATTGAGACTCGACGGGTTGTGACAAGTCACCACCCCCCTTTTCAGGCTTAGTTGTGGGTGTCTCTTTTGGTGGCTTTGCGTTCTTTGATAGAGTTGTGCTACCCTTGCTGAAAGCTATCACTATCTGTACATTGCCAATGGC
Source organism: Lygodium microphyllum (assembly GCF_053477565.2). NCBI lineage: Eukaryota > Viridiplantae > Streptophyta > Polypodiopsida > Schizaeales > Lygodiaceae > Lygodium > Lygodium microphyllum. The sequence goes on along the minus strand of NC_141162.1, from coordinate 23,969,045 downwards.
AAGGTGGATGCACTGCGACTCATTATCAACATGATAGTGGGTTTGTTTTTTAAACATGCATCCCAACATCAATTCCTTACCCCCATCTTTTGCATTTGATAACACATAAAAGATTATGGTTATGCTCTTAGACTCGATAGAGACTATGACATTGCACTTTTCCAAAAGTGCATGTGATGGACTCCCAAAAGGATTGAGCTTTGCATTTGAGGGTTGTAGCTGCGGTCGGTTGATTTGGGTCGAATGATTGTGGGTTAGAATGTTATAGTCAGCTCCTTTGTCTATCAATGCATTAAACGAGGTCATGTTCTGAGCAGTGACTGTTATATGCAAGTAGGCGAGTACTACAGCTTCTTCCTCCTCATCTTCTATCTCTGTGAGAGGGGGGCAGCAACTTTGACATTAACAAGGGGTTCCAACATCGGGGGTTCGTGGAGTGGATGAGTTAGAGGATAGCACCTCTTGATGCAACTACTGTTGAGAAAACCTATGCCCTCACTATCTAGAGTTTCCAGTTCCACATTACCTGTTCGGCTAATGGCACGAACTCTAAAAGGTCCTAAGCCTTTGAACTTCATCTTTTGCTTATGCCCCTTTATCGAATACAACAGTACAAGGTCGCCCTGGTCAAAGTCCCACTGTTTGACATGCTTGTCAAACTAGCTTTTCCTTCATGTCTTCTCGCAAATCAATGTGTATGTTGCCAGAAGTCGAGCCTTGGATAAGCACTCCAACTCAGCTAGATGATCCGTCCATGCTTCCCTTCCTTCCCATCTCTCTTGGATGGCTACCCTTAAACTAGGAACAAAGAATTTTGTTGGTAGAATAGATTCTGTACTATAGGTCAGTCGGAAAGGAGTCTATCCCATAGCCGTTTTATAGGCTGTACAATAGGCCCATAGTGTTGCCATTAAATTGTTGTCCTAGTCACTGCACGAGGTAGAGACAACCTTGGTTAGCATGTTCACTAGAATTTTATTCATGGATTCTTCTTGACCGTTTTCATGAGGATAGTAGGGTGAGGACTTTTGATGTATGATCAAGAAGGTGGATAGGAGGTTGGCAATCACTTCGTTGATGAATTATGTGCCTTGGTCACTAACCAACTCGATGGGATAGCCAAATCGTGAGATCGCTTGTTCCCAAAGAAACTTGGTTGTGGTTCTAGCATCATTCTTTCTAGTAGCTCAAGCTTTGGCCCACTTCGTAAGGTAATCCATGGCAATTATGATATATTGGCTTGTGAGTATTGTGCTGCCAGACTAATGGGCCCAATGAAGTCTATTCCCCATTTTTTGAATGGTCATCTCACAATAATAGGGGTTAGCTCCATTTTGTCCTTCTGAACAAGTACCTTGCTTTGTTGGCACTCATCACAATGCTTCAGGAATCTTATTGCATCACAAAAAAGGGCGGACCACCATAGTTGAGACTGCAGCACCTTGTAGGCTATTCTGTCGTGTCTCCGTTGAAATGTCCTCCCGCAATTCGGCAATGTGCCTCAGTGAGCACATCGTGCATCTCATGCTCGCACAAGCATCTGCGCAACAAGTTGTTTGTCCTAGCCTATAGAGTTGGCTAGCTATGAGTTGATATGGTTGTATCTTGAGGATGAGACACCTAAGTTGAGCCTTCTTAATGGATCTCTTAGGTAGTCCGTGCTCTAGCACTTGGACTATGTCATTTGCCTAGTATGGCATTAAATCGGTTCTAAATAAAACTCTCTCGCTAGACAAGTTAAAGAGATGTGCATCCGGTAAGTCGTCCATTATACCTTGTGTAGCGGTTTCTCCAATGGGTATGTGGGACATGTGATCAGCCATGTAGTGTTGTTTCCCTTTGCGTACCACTACTAAGAAGTCAAATTCAAGAAGCAGAAGCAACCATCGAGCAATGTGTCATGTAGCGCATGGTTTATTCACTAGATAGAGCAATGCTTGATGATCAACAAAGAAAGTGAAGGGTGTTGCCAAGAGATAATGCCATAATTTCTTCACAGCAAATACCATGGCTAGTCATTCCCTTTTTGTGATGGAGTAGCTCATCTCCATATCCGTGAGTTGTCTGCTAGCAAAGCTCATAGGATAATCTAAGTTGTGTTCACCAGGCTGGCACAACACTGCCCCCACTGCAAACTTTGAAGCATCAATATGCACATGGAAGGTTATGGTCTAGTATGGGGCTCTTAAGATAGGTGCTATTGTTAGAGCCTTTTTCGACTCCTTGTATGTGCACTGGCATTCTTTGATCCACTCAAATACTATGAGTAGTTTGTAAAGAGGTCTAGCAATCGATGCATAGCTTAGCACAAACCGTCGATAGTATCCTATATGGCCTAAAAAGCATTGAACTCCCCTATAATCAATTAGGGGTGGAAGGTCAAAAATTACCGTGACTTTCGAGAAGTCCATGGCAATGATGCTCTTTGATACCACATGCCCTAGAATGCATCGGTGCTTTACCCAAAACTGGCATTTAAGGGGGTTCAATGAGAGACCATATAATCGGCATTGTTCAAAGACAGCATGGAGCTTATCTAGGTGTTCATGCTAGTTGGAATGGACACAGAGATCATTGACGAATACTTCTAGCTCGTGCCTAAGCATGTCCTTGAAAATGGCACACATGAGCCGTTGAAACATGGCTGGTGCATTAGTTAACCCGAAGGGCATAACCACATAGGCAAAGACATCCCACTCAGTAGTATTGAATACAATCTTATGCCTATCATCAGGATGCACTTGCACTTGGTTGTATCTTGAGAAGCCATATAGAAAAATGTAGGCTTCTTTAACCACCACTCTTTCTAGTATGTGCTTTATGTACGATAGTGGATAATTGTCTCTCTTCATGGTAGCATTAACCTTCTTATAATTGACACACACTCTGATCTTTCCATTCTTTTTCATAACGATGACAATGGGTGAAATCCATTTGTGTGCTCAATTTCATAGATGAACCCAACTTGCATTAGCTTGTCTATTTTCCTCTTCACAGGCATGTATGTGTTTGGGATTCATAGGATATAGTATCTATTTGAGTGGTGTTACATCTGGTGTCATAGGGATGTTATGAGTTACTATACTCGGATCTATCCCTTTGAGCTCATCAAGGGACCAAGTGAATATGTCTATGTACTCTCCTAAAAGAGCAATGAAACTCGCTTCCTCCTCCTTGGTCAAGTCATTGGCTATAAAGATAGGTCAAGGTGTCTCCCCTTCCTTAGCTAGATCAACCTCCTTGACTCTGGCTGGTCCTTCTATTGGCTCACTCGCTTGCCCTTGTCATTTGGCTCCTAGCAAGATCACTACCCTATCGCACTTCTTGAATTTCATGAATCTCTTTGGTAGGTCTTGTGGTTTCTTCTGCTCTTTAGCTTCTAACTCCTAGGTATGCTTCCTCCTTTCCTCCTTTAATTGCCTACACCTTAGGTAGATTGGCAAGTCTCCCTTGGTGCATTTGGTTGTAGGATATTGGGATACTTCGGGGTCATTGTTAGAGCTTATCTCTAATTCTGAGTCAAACTCTCAATCTTGGCTAGAAGAGGGAGTCTCTCTAGGTGGTCTTAATTCAGATGGGGGTCTTAATTCACTGGGTTGAGTGAGGCCAGCTTGCTCATAATGTATTGCTCCTATGTGCTCCAGCTAGGCATGATCACATTCTATTTTCATAATTCCCTGTTTAATTCCAAAGGTATTCCCCTCCTGTGGTTTGGAGTCTGCTTGTATCTACTCTATTACTTGTCCATCAGTGTCATATTCAATCATATCAATGTCCTCTTGCGAGATTGGCAATCCTCATATTCGTCATTTGAACCTCCTTGGCCCTCATTGGCTCCTAGATCTAGATCCTCATTTCCATCAGTCATCAAAGCCCAATTGTGCATTAAGTTTAGGTCGTGCACTTTGGTCCACTTCCACTCAGGTTTGTCCAAGAGATCCCTAAGAGGCTTCAAATTAGCAGCGGAATTGCCGCCTAGCTTGCTTGTGAAATATCCAATGATCTCATGGAGTTCTCATTTGCTGTTTGGGATGTGGAATATGATAGGGGTTGGTTGTCCATTAGGAGCCCTAGCCATTATGCATAAGGGTAGCGAGGACTCATTCTTGACATTGTGCTTGTATTTCTCATTGTCTGAGAATGGCAGATTGATAGTGGCAAGCACATGCATCCAATCTTGCTCATCCTTCAGACATGGGATGTACTTTATTAGTGGCCCGTATGGTTCCCTAATTAGAGTATCACCTTTCAACAGAGTAGAGATGGCCTATAAGTCAACTGGTGTAGTCTTCCAAGTGTTCATCTCCACCCTCATGGCTTCCATTTGATTGCCTATGAAGATTAGACCATTATCCTAGTCTTCTATGACTCGTGCATTCCTTATCTAGGATTGGCCGAGTAGGATATCATAGTCCACTTGGAATTGCACTCCTGCAATCTTCAATGGTCAATTCTTCAACACTCCGAATGGTTTCACCTTCATTTCATTGGCCAGTGTGACGTTGAACCTAGCATTCTCAATAGGCGGGTTACTCCAAGCTTGGAGCATTGCATGGTAAGCACACGTACGCCTATCCCCGTTCTACAATTCCCTTTCTTGTGGCATCTCCTAGTGCCAAGACTAGTAACACAACATGCATCTCTGTGCCTTCCCAGAAAGTGTTAACATGTAAGGATTTGGGCATTGAGTGCAGTCTTAGCCTAGGTATCTACGTGATTGTGTCATTGTCATGCAAGTCGACCGCTTCTGACTCTATAGGTCCTTCTAGACACCACTTTAGCTCTTGCCATTGTGTCAGATTTTGCTGAAGCAAGCTTTCTAAGCTTAGAGTTACAGGGGTGTTGACTAGTGTCGTAAGAAGGTTGTTGTAAGAAGGTTGCTAGCTGGTTGCCACTCTCCTAACTCTGCGTTCCTTGGTGGTCAATTTCCTTGACTAGTTTGTTGCCTTGTTGTTCTCGTGCTTTGCCTGAGAGGAGCTGCTTGAGGTGCAATATTGTCTCTTGTCCCCAGACGCATTGGTGAAACTAGTGTGCTTGCACTAGAGAGGAGCTGCTTGAGGTGCAATATCGTCTCTTGTCCCCAGACGCATTGGTGAAACTAGTGTGCTTGCACTAGAGAGGTCATCTAGATCATACTCCAAGATAGGCTCAATGTCTTTTAGGTGCTCTTAGGCTTCTCTTACCCACTCCTTGACCTTGTCCATTGACTTGAGTTGGCACCTTGGTTTAGGATATTTTCCGCCTCGTGCACTCCCCTTCTATGCTGTCTTTGGAGCGAATTACTCTGCTTCCGCATCCGTAACTTTCTTGCCCTCAAGCAACATCATAACACTCTGAGTCTTGAGTGTGACTTTTGCTTCAGTCTTCTTCCTTCTTTGCCTATGGCTCTTTTTCCCTATTGAGATGGTGTCTAAGTTATTGGGTCTTGGTATGATATGCTGGTCTATTTTGTTTATGCTTGGGTCATCACATGCAGTGGGATGGGCATAGCCTCCCCATCAAGCGTTTTGACTCCAAACAATCCCAATGGTACTGAGGGTATGATTGTTGAGCTAGTGGTTGGTTTCTCCTTGGGGAAAAATCTACAAACAAGTGAGTGATTCCACACTCCGCGCATCTAAGGCTTGCCTTCTCTTGGTTAGCTCTCTCTCTCTTGAGGCAACATGAAGAGATGTGACATGGGTGTCCACATATCCAATAGGTAATTGGGTATTGGGATTGTTGACCCAAGCCTCTACCCCTACCTCTTCCTAACGCCATCACCAGCACCAGTCTATAGTCCATAAGGATTGGGTTGCCCTCTTCGTCGTATGAGACGTAAGGGTTCTTGTAGGATTTCTCTTCACTTGGCTCCTCCACATAGTAGATTGGAGTGTCGCTTGGTGTGGATGGGTTATAAAGGGTCTTAGTGGCCTAAGTATACCTGTGGGATTGATCTCCATCCTAGGAATGGCTGGTTTAGCATCATTATGTGCCGAAAGAGCCAATGGGACTCCCCTCCTCCTAAAGAAGTTTGGCAGCTGGTTCCCTAGGTATGGTTGGTTGTAGACTTGTGGGTATGGATTCTCCTTGGTAGCCTACAATGCATGGCATTGTGGCCGAAACCTATTGCAATTAGCACAAGGTCGAGACCTAGGGTCCTAACACTTAGCTAGAAAGTGGTTTCTGCCACAATACACACACTGGACATGAGGCCATGCAGGTCTCCTCACTAATTCTTACAATCTAGCTAGCTCCATTTTCATCTCAGCCAGCTCTTGCTCTGGTCATGGCTCTGGTCAAGGCTCTGGTCAATGGCCTTTCACTTGTCTTGCGTGGTATGGCCTGATCGTTCGCTAGATGTAGTGGCTCTCTTTGAAGTTCTAGACCTATCCTCATCTTGATTCATACTCCTAGAGCTTTTCTTCTTTAGTTGATTGTCCACTCCTATAGCTTCTTCAAAGACTTTGGCCAATGCATCTCCTTTCAAACTTGAGTTGCCTGCTAAGGCCTTATAGAGCTCTTTGCTGTGGATTCCATCAATAAACACTGTGGATACAATTCTCTCGGTTGGTTGTTCATTGGTCAAGATCCTCTTAAAGAGACTTCACATGTGAGTAACGTAGTCCCTAATGTCCTCCTTGTCCCTTTGCTTAACATTCATCAGTCTCACTATGAGGTTGTCGGAATATCCTGCCTCAAAGAATCTCTTGATGAAGAGACTCTTGAGGTTATTGAAGTTGGTCCTATCCGCTGTGTCTAAGCTAGTATACTAGGTTTTTCCCTTATTGCCTAGGTAGAAGCCAAAAGCTTGTGCACATTGAGCAAGGTCAGTGAGGCCATTGGCCTCACAAACTTGCTCAAACTGCTTTACAAAGCTATATGGGTTGTCACTAGGCTGATACTTATCTAGTTGCTTTGCGAATGTGGGGATTTTTGACTAGCTCATGGAGCCTCGGTTGATTCCTAATCCTTCTAGTAATGAGGTTGCCAAAGCTGCTCCACTTTGCTCTACAGCAATGTTGTCTAGGAGTCGCTTCGTAAGAAGCTCACTCAACGTAAGATCTGCTTCTAGTGCTCTCTCCCTCTCTACATTTGGTCATGTTCGGTCCCTATTGGCTAGAGCTAGTATTCAATGGGCCTTTCATATCTCCATGTCTCGGTGCTCTTGATTGTATGCTGCCACATGCTACAGCGCCTATCGTGTTAGCTTTCTCTCTTCATCAAGGTCGGCTATGATCTCCTAGGCTGGCCTACTTTCGTTTTCACGTCATATTGCCCTATCGTTTGTTGGATCTCAATTGGGAAGTCCCTCACGTCTAGCTCATCATTTTCGAAGTTCATGCATGTTCTTACCATGCTGATGGTTTCTTAGTCCACTAGGCTGCCTATGAGGTTGAGCAGGTCAAGGACAATTGCAGTTTCAATGGCACTCGCTTCTTGCCCTTCTTGGTGGTCTTGTGGTCTGAGGTTCCGTTCTATGTTTAGGGTCATCTCCTACTGGTGGGTTTGTTTTGTTATTATCTCTGAGTAAGTTTCTTTTTATTGCAACCAATCTTGAACTTATATTCACTCACTGCATGTGTGGTGTCTTTTTTGTGCATGGTGCGAAATCAGGCTCTTAGCTTTCTTCAGTGCGCTTCAAGTGTTCATATCAGAATGGTGTGCGAATGCAAAGAACTAGTTATTGCATTCACTCTGCTCTCTTTGTCCTGATCTAGTTTGGCTCTAAGCACTATTACTAGCTACTCTTGGGTTTGCTAGGATTTCTGTTGTGTCACCCTACTTGGTTGGGCTACGGTCTATGTGTTGATTGGCAAGGTCAGTCAGTTGTGGTTTTTTTTTGGGATATAGCCTCGGCCGATCCTTGATCGACTGATTTATCAACTTCAATTGATTTTCATTCGTCTGATTCGTAGAATCAGACGGGCCAATTATCAACTTCAATCGATTTTGGGTTCTGTTCAATTATGGGCTTCATTCGATTTTGGTAATCCAATTCTCAGAATCGAACCAGCCAAATCAGACATGCCAATTCTCTTGGGTTAATGGTCGGGCCGATTTCACCAATCGGACGGCTTGATTTCCTCGTCCAAATCTGACGGGTTGATTTGCCCCCAAGGCAATTGGTCAAGCTAATTGTCAGATTCTGGGAATTAGATGGGTCAATTCCACATGAGGAGATCACCGACAAGGCATAAATTTGCTCGATTTGATCCAAGGCGACAAGCACCTACTATCAAACTTCACAGGAACGTTAAACAACAGTCAGGGGTCAAGTCTAGCTCACATGGGATGACGAAAACGCTCATACACGAGGATCAATGAGTCGACTCCCACGGTACCCTGTCACAAAACCTGACTCTCTCTCTCTCTCTCTCTCTCACTACTGGACTAAAAATGAGCCTTTCTTCCCCCTTCCTTGGGTCTTATATCTGTGGCCCAACACCAGATAGTTGCCCTGTCCTTGCTTTTGCTTTTTTGCTAGATTTTTGCCCATTTTTCTCTCAATTTCTGCCCCTGTTTTGGGCCTATTTACAGCAGCAACCCTATAATGGTATGCTTTGATTTCCAAATCTTAGGCTACTCTAAATGCATCAAAAATCACAACCATAGTACTGAAATCATTCCTCCTACTTCCCAAATCATTTAAAACACAAAATACTTACTTGTTTCGAAGACTAAACTCCCAAATCTCCTACCTACAAAGAGCATCGGTTCAGGGATGAACCCTACTTCGATGCCTCGATTTGAGGCATGCAAGTGCTCAAGCTTGAATCTGTTGTCCTAGCAATGGAACCAAAATGTAGAGGTGAGCTTATATGCTCAATCGCCAAGACCCACAGACTGCTTATTCTTTCAAGCATTTCAAGCGAACAAAAATGGCTCTCTCTCACTTAGCCGGCGCGCCTTCGATCCTAGGAGTGTAGTGAGCTTACATTGATGCTCAATGGAGTAGCCTCCTCCCTCAAGTCCTCTGATAGCTCCACGATTAAAGATGCAAGCTCAAGCATCCTCAATCCTCCACCTTGCTCCATCCTCCATAGTCACGTGCACGAGACTAGAGAAGAGAAGAAGAGAGGAGAAGATGGAGAACTTCTCCACCTCAGTCCCTCACCCTCACTCACTCACTCCCTCACCCTCTCACACTCCCTCTCTCAAACACAAGCACAAGCACAAGCAAGCAAGAAGAAGAGAAGACAAGAGGAGGAGAAGAGACCACTTTAGCCACACACCAAAGAATGAGCTTCTCTTTCACTTTTTGGATTTCTATACAAGCCCTAAAACTTTTGGGCACCCATCCCCTTTTTACATGACCGGGCATCTTGCCAAGGTCATCTTTTCCTATTCCCTTCTATTCCACCCTATCCCTTCATCTACGCCCATCTAGATTTTGCAATTTGCACAAGAGGGAGCCTGGAGCTTTTTTACAAAAATTTCAAGGGCGCCTTGCATTTAAACATGTGCCTTCCACCTTTTGCATTTGCCTTGGATTTCTGGGGACTGTCCTTACACTTCACCATTTCTTCCATTGTGTCCGCATTTTCAGATTTTTCTTGTATTTTATCGTGCCTTCTTTTTCTTTGCCTTGCAATCAGGTTAACATAGCTATAATTTCTTGGCATTCCTATTAGGGAAGCCTGCCAAAAGAAAGAGAAGAAACGATGGATATATTTGAAATATATATAAAATATGAAGGTGTGTAAAAAGGGGTTCTAATCCCCAAAATAAGTAAATAAATAAAGGAAAATTCCAAGAGCAAATAATCATTGCCTTGTAAAGGCTTAGTAGGTTCGTTGGAATGAGTTAGGACCCAAGGTTGATGCCTTGTCTTCTTAGGGGTGACATTTAGCTAGAAAGAAAAATAAATAAGGATGGTTGGAGCAAAAATAAAAGTGAGCTTAAGAAAAAGGATTTAGTGTCACCTTACGAGACCTTGGCAGATTCTTGGGTATCGAGATAAGACCTATGAAGACCAATGCTCTATTCTCCTTGGATCACAATACACTCAATTCCCTCTTTTTTACATGCCTGATTATCAAATATTGAGAAGAAAAATGTAGTCAAATGGAAAAACTATGTGACTTTTTATAGCCTAGGCTATAGGAGTCCTCGCCTAGTAGGAGTTCCTGGTCCAGTTGTCCTAGGTTAGGTAGGCAAGTCAGACCACCGCTTAGGAAGACTCCTTTGATAGCTCATTTTAGTCGGTCTGTGTTGGAGCAGTTGATTAGCAACTAGCTTTGGATCTCTATCAGATTATGCTTGGCCTATCCCTTGTGGATCTTCATGCCTTGATTTTGTCAGGGGGTAGGATGCAAGTTGTGTTTGTGTTTAGTTGTCTATATTATTTAAAGCAACTTGATGCTCTTTATGGTTTATTTATATGTAAATTAGTTCATGGATTCAACGGGCTAAGTCATCCTATCCTGTGGTCGCTAATAAGAGTGGATTTTTGGAGTTGATTTTAAAGCACAAAAATGGCGTGGGAGGCATAAAAGAGCAAATTTTCATGGAAAATGAGTTGAGTGCGGATCAAGGATTGGAGTTTTCATAGATACATTTTGACACTGAGAATTGAATGCAAGCATCTATTTGTCAATCAAAGCCCGTTTGACCCCCCATTTAATACCCACAAGGTTTTCTATTATGGAGCAGCTACTACTAGATATTCGGAAGCTGGAAAGCATGTGATGGAGGCCATGTGATAGATTTTGATGCTAGAAAGTTGCCCATCCAGTCAGATCATGATTCCAAGATCATGTGTCCCCTCAACCGAGCTGAAATCACTTTGGCCAAGTGTGAAAAGGCCAAACTAAACTAGTAATTTGTTGGATTAATGGTTAAACTCGATTATAGAAGAGGAAACCAAGCAAGAATTGAAACAACATGGGGGGGGGACACTTTTTTTTTGGTGCCTCCTTCATCCCCCCAAAATGGAAATTTTTAGCTTGCAATGATTATTTTCTCCATCTTGGGCATTGATTGCATGAATTTTTTGCTCTCCATTGTTTTGATTCTTGCAATAAAGGATGTAGTATTCAGCAATATAAAAAATTAATATTTCTCTCCTCTTTCTCTCTCGCCATAAACATAGTTCATATGGGCTGAGAGAATGATGGGGGATGGGTGCCGATTCGCCAGAAATGCAAGGGATAGATTGAGAAAGCACCAATGAAGTGCCACCGGCTGGAAAATTGCATCAGGGACTTCCCCTTTTCGAATTACAAAGCATGCATATGCGATTTTATGAGTAAGTGGGCTTTCTCTCGGTTTTATGATGCATATTGTTTTGCTATGGTTGAAATTGGTTTCTGATGTTTGAGAATGGTTCATTCTATAAAAAATATCGACATGAACAAAAAGTTTTAATTGTTTATATATTTTATTCAAAACATGCAAAAGTGCAGTTTTATGCTAAATCATTGATTTTATGATTTTCATCATGGCAGATTGTGTTCCCATAAAGGGAAATGGAGAGTGATAATGAATCTTAGTATTCTTAAGTGTTTCACATTAGAAAATATAGAAATTTTAGAATTTTAACTATAAATAATTGCAAAAAATAGAGAAAAAATGAGTTTTAATTAAGGAAAATTTAGATATTGCACATGGAAAAGTATGAAAAAATCGGTCTATGTTTGTGCAAGTATAATGGAGGTAGGGCATGAGGATTTTCCTTAGCTTACCCCTATTTGTATGTTTTAGTGCATATTTATTGCTTACACTATGAAGAAACATACATGGAAACACCTCTTAACCTACCCATTACAAGCAAGACCCTAAACGGTAGGGAGAGAGGGGGTTCTATGTGTTGAATATGGTTCAAAATTTGATTTATTTGCTACACTTTTCATATAGGTTTCCATCTTATTTTAAGTATTTACACGTACAATGACACAAAGTAGTCCAACATTGCCTTATCATCGCAACACAAGTCATTAGTGAAAAGAAATTTATTGAAAGAATGTTTGAGCACATTCATAATGTTGATTTCATTTCAGTAAAATTTTTGTGCACTTAGAGTTATCCACTTCTCATTGCATTGCATTGATATGGTATAAAAAGAACTATCTGGTAGATGCATAGCACTTGGTTTCAAACTATTAACCCATGATGAGTGTGAGGCTCCCTATGTTGTAAGTTTAGTATAATCATTTTCTTGGGGACTGATTTGGTAAGGAATATATTATATCTTATAGTGAATATTGTGAAGAGTGGACTTTGTGCATATGTGTTATATGTTGAGACGGTGTATCCTGGGGCCAATCCCTGGGGTGTAGGAGAGCCATAGTGGGGGCATAACAATAAGCTAGGGGGTGATCCCTTTTTTTATGTTACAAGGTGCTAGCCACCTATATGTTTGTGCACTTCCTCTGTTGGACTACAATCTAAATATTGTATCTACAAATGCATTCTTTCGATAAATCATTTCATAGTGTCTATACACTCATGGTCAGAGGTCATGGGGTTGTTTGGGTGAGTATAGGAGGCCCGACTAGAGCCTTAGAGCTAGTATCGGGGCCCATTTTTGGTGCTAACAAATCCTATTGCAGGAAGCTACAATCTCATTGCTAGAGATCACAATTATGTTGCAAGAAACTGCAAACTTGTTGTGTGGAAAGGTGCAACCCTCTACCAAAGATTGCAATTCCACTCTAAGAAATTGAAAATCTACTAAAGGAAATTATAAATCTATTGTAGTTAGCAGTTTGCAGCAATTAACCAATCTATGAATAAGTCAGTAAGAATGTCGAAAAATGATATACAAGAGGTGGATTTGGATATTGCAACAGGTTTTAAGTTGATTAAGATGAGTATTTTTGTGGAGAAGGACTTCAAACAACAATTAGTACAATTATGTAAGGAGTTTCAATATATATTTTCATAGCAATATACAAACGTAAAAGGCTTTTGATCCATAGATATATAAACAAAAATCAACCTAAAAGCATATGCTAAGCCAATCACGTGGAAAATGTACCATGTGAATCCTAATTATGCCAAGAAAGTTAAGGAGGAAATTGATAAGCTATAGCTTAGAGCGTGCTTGAGCTAGGGGCTGGGCTTGCTTATGCTCGAAAGCATATGGGTAGCTTGGGAGTCAAAGCACAAGGCATGCTTATTTGAGAAGCAAGGGGTTTATGTTATAGAAA